>NC_081411.1:678818219-679105719 GCF_030272615.1 Cryptomeria japonica
CTTTTGAATGTAAAGTCTCTCCCCTAAGTGAAAACCATCAACCCTAGTGAATCTCCCTTCTCTCTCTTTGGAGTTGGAAGAGGGGAGAGCAACTAGGGTTCGATCGCGATTTTCCGCTTTACAAACACCATCAAAATTACTCCAAAATAGTCAAGAAAATAACAGAATAATGTAACAATTTGCTTCTATCTAATTTGTACAATTACAATGAGGTTTACCTACTTAGTAGAAGTTTGGGACCTACATCCCTATCTGTGCTATGTTATGGATCCAGGTCGCCCTATGACAAAGAAATAATATAAACATGTTAGCGAAATGAAACCAATAGACTTAGCAAAACAACTTAATAATAAGATGGTATATTGGATTCATTAATTGGAGGTTCACTTAAATGGTATATAGTACGTACCACCCCCATGTTAGTAACTTTGTTTGTATCTATATGATTCAAATTGTAATTGATTAGTAGCTCTTCCCCTGCACTTATTGATTTTATTGCACATACGAATACACGATTTCCCTCACGCGCCTCAAATATGCAATTGGGTTGCTTATTAGTTGACATAGGTTACGTACAATTTATAAAACCTGCAATATTCCCTATTGCTCTTGGCCTTCCATCAATGTATACAGCCACTTGTTTACTTTGATCATTATCTTTTCTGGTTGTATATAATTTGCTGACAGTGCATACCTACGCATACTTTTTTAGATCGAACAATCTACATCTAATTTTTGTAATTGTAACAAGGTGCGACATACTCCATCAATTCAACAACTTTGTTGTAACATAAATTTATGTTGTCCATGGAAAATAGGCCCAAACCATGTAACGATGAAGGTGCTATGCGATATATCCTCTTGTTAACACAAAAATCGGTGTTTATTGGAGGAAGTTCCTTGGCTACCCATTGTTTCTCTAGATGTTTGTACCTCAAGGGCACCTCGACATCACCTTTGGTCTCATCATCATAAGAACATGACCCCCCTTGAGCAAGGAAAAATTCCATGCATTTACTGATTTTTCTTTTAATTTTTTGACCTCTAGTTGACTCCCTATTTTAGAACTACTACATGTCTCACTTTCGTTGACTATTCCTACATTTCCCTCACTCAAGGAAGACACATCTGACAAATACCTATTTGGTGGTACTTGCACTCCATCAAATGAGAGAGTTAGTTGGTAATGAGAGAGATATTTTTGAAATGAGGGTAACGTTGATGAAGAATTCAGCCCTAAAGTTGACGTTGAGATTAAAAATTGAATAAGTCCAACTGGGGCCTCAAGTGTTGATAAATGTATTAGATTTGTTGCTAATGTCGAGGTTTGAAGAACTGAGGAACTTTGTTTTCTTAGTATTTTTTTAAAAATAAACTATTTCTACAGGGTGTATTGACTTATACCTGTCGATCCATGAGACTGTGCAAGATCCTAAACAAAGGGGTTCATGTTCCTGCATATGTAATTCAATTATCTTATGTTAGCAAAAAATTACATGATACATATACTAAAAATTGCATAGTACACAACATGAAAAATATGCAATCATCATTATCATTGTATATTTTTTTATTCCTTACCTTTACTTTGTGTAGACTATGCAGGATCCTCAACTAAAGAGTTGACAGTGTCTATAGTCAATTGCCTATTTACACCAAGGGTGGCAATATCACACAAAATATATACATGAAATCAACACCAACAATTGAGCATCATAATTTAGTATAATTGATCAGGCAACTGAGGAAACTTTGGGGGCTACAACTTCTCAGATGGAATCTACGAGTACCCCCTTTACTATAGAGGACATGAAAATCCAAAAATCATGGCCCAATGTCAAAGTAAGACATGGGGCCTGGAATAACATGAAGAAGAGTAAGCAATGTAATTCACCCATAGAATGGGTTCCACCCTAGAGGGGGTGGATCAAAGAAAATTTTGATGGGGTGGCTCAACTCAGAGGGGGGTGTCTGGTGTGGGGGTGGTGTTTCAGAATGATAGTGGCAGTTTAGTTAAAATTGGGGCACAACGTATTAATAAGGGCACTAACAATGAAGCCGAAGCATATGCAGCATTGTTGGCTACTCGATGTGCTCAAAATATGGGGATCAAAAAATTACATCTAGAAGGGGATTCGTTGATCATAATCCAAGCTATTAAAAATGGTTAAATTAAAGCATGGCATGTAAAATTTTTTATCTCTCTGATCTTAGAGGACTTCAATTATTTTGAAGATGTCGTGGTTAGTCATATCAGACAAGAGGGTAATATAGTGGTGGATAAATTATCTAAATGGACCCTGTCCTTCAATCAAGAAGAGGATGCACATTTTGAAGTCTTTGATGGCGAGTTGAATTTAATTGAATCTTTCTATTTTCAAAGGATTAAATTTATAAAATAAAATTAAAAAAGCTTACAAATTGTCATGGCAGTGTCAACATATTTTGATAGGCAGCAGTCGACAGTCTTTGATTTCTGGATGCAAATGTGCTTTTGTGTAAACATAAAATTTATCCCTTTTATTCCTTTCTTTTGTAAGGTTGGCAGTTTAATTGTTTGCTCCTCATTTTTTGCAAGTGGTGTGCCTGCATGATGACACTGGCAGTTGTGACATGAACCGAAAATGTGTGGGTTCTTACAACAAATTACCAATTATGAGGACCACTTTCTACAGTAGGAGATGCACATGAGGATGCGCCAGAGGCAAATACTACTGATACCATACCATCATTTCCTGGATCTTCCCTTATTGCTTGTACGGGAACGTTGCAAACCACATTGGTGGTGAGCGATGAAGAATTGATTCCCTTGAAGATAGCAAAGGTTCCAGGTAATTTTAAATTATTATTATATATAGTGTAATTGTAATTTACTTACTGATCACTCATTTTGGACTAATTATCCCATGATATTTTTACAGGAAATAATATTTTTTATAAAATTCTTAATGACATTGCATTGTAGATGTTTGGGCCCACCATACATAAAAGGTGGAACATCATATGTGAACTAACCCTAATCCACTATTTTTATTTCACATCATTTCTAGAAAAGTTTTCCTTTGACCCATTTCTTGAACTATATTAAAGGTAGCTTTAGCTCATTTCCGAATCTAATAGGTTTGTTTTTGCTTAAAAGGTGGAATGACCAAGAAAATAGGTTAAAAGATGAACTCACAAACTGTATGGTTGAGCTATTCGGAAATGACACATTCGACAAAACCAAGCTCA
Source organism: Cryptomeria japonica (assembly GCF_030272615.1). NCBI lineage: Eukaryota > Viridiplantae > Streptophyta > Pinopsida > Cupressales > Cupressaceae > Cryptomeria > Cryptomeria japonica. The sequence goes on from NC_081411.1 coordinate 678,821,451, forward strand.
TTGAAAATGATAACTCAATGATGAACCAATAGTACCAAACTAGTACTGAGAGGGGACGGGGGGTGATTCAGTACAAACAAAAATATAGTCCAAAACTGGTTCGACAACAAATACTCCAAATGATTGGCAAGTGGTGATACTGGCTGGAACAGAGTGCAATCGGTAAGACCCAAAACAACTAAAACAATCATAAACCGGTCACTCACTGAGCTTTCTTCTTAGCTCAATACTATAGTACCATTACACCCTCATGCATGAACAGTTAAACTATCATCTGATCTTCACAACAGTTAATTCAGTATGTTTTATAGACAGACATAAAACACAGAACCATCATATGCTCAATAGGTAATAACAAAGCATCACAAGACAAAAGCATCACACATGACACACATATTTTTCATGTGGAAACCCAACTGGGAAAAACCACGGTGGGGATGAATACCCACAATCTTCTTTTGAACTCTTTAGAAGTCCGCTCTGTTAGGAGCCTTGTCCGGTTAAAGACATTACAATAGGTTCTGCTAGGAACTGATCCTGTTAGGGATCACCCGATTAAGGGATAGCTACAATACCCGGTTAAGGGTCAAACCCGGTTGGGGTTACCTTGTTAGAGGATTTCAAGAACTCAATAGCTAAAGGATCTCCAGAGCTCTATAGCTTCTCAGAACTCATTAACTTCGAGTTACCCGGTTAAGGGATTTGAATCAAGCTGGTTAAAGTTACCCTGTTAGGGGATTTGTATCAAGCCAGTTAAGGCTACCCTGTTAAGGGATTTCACAACTATTGAAGTGGTTAGAGATCAACAGGAATTACAATGATCTGGTAACAACACTCAATGCTAATGCAGATCCGTTTTGGCTCCTTTTCACCTTCTGCACATTCACTTTGCAGGTATCTCTTCTCTCCTTTGGTCTGGCAAGAATCACGTATCACTTACCTTGGATACACACTCACAATTTTTTCCAACAACCTTAGAATGAAACACAACATCGACCTTATAGGAAACATACAGGTCAGTAGCAGAAAGCCTAAACCCTGAACCTGTTAGGTTACACAATTTAGGTGGTTCAATCCTGACTGTCGAATCATACTGCATTAAATGAAACAATCATCTCAATACATTCTCCATCGTCCATTATCCACCGATTTCATGGTGGCCAATAACCCATCATGCGTTACCACCATTTGATAAACTTCGCACATTCCCGAGGTAGATAGGAATAGTCTTCTTCATGCAAGATCCTTCACGCGCACAGAGCTTACATGGAAACTTGACCTGTTCTCCATTATACTGCTAATTCATCACACAAAGATCACCGATTGAGTCACAGAGGCTTGAGGTACTCCAACCGGAAATCCTGAACTGGAGACTACCTACCAACCAGTAGTCACATAGTGCTTCCATGTGCCAGTTCATCTTGAACAAATATACCGCTTCACTTTGGCATATATACAGGTTCACACATATGCTGGTTCTCTCTTCTCACATATCACATATGTCGGTTCACTTCATATCACATATTGACATCAATGACAACATGCAATATCATTATGTCCTTATACCTGTTCACATAATGCCAACAATCTCCCCCTTTGGCATTGATGGCAATATACAAAGATATCTCTTTGCTTCACATCTTCTCCCCCATTTGCTACAGATATATTTTCCGCTTCACTCCTTCTCCCTCTTTGACAACAATTCCAAAGTGGAGGCACAAGCATCCCTGTTCCATTATGCTGCTCCCCCTGAGGAGTAGCATCCTTCAACACATCAATCAACAAAACTTTGACTATAAAATACTTGATTGATGTGGAACAAATACTTTTAGTTCACCACCTGAAGGGGCAGTACCCCCAATTCACCTCTTAAATGCACAAATGTAGTCTTTGAAAGAGGCTTGGTGAATATGTCTGCTAACTGTTCCTTACTGGAAACATGTTCTAGTGCAATCTCTTTATTCTGAACCTTTTCCCTCAAGAAATGATACTTAAGCTCAAAGTGCTTGGTTCTAGAATGTAAAACCGGATTCTTTGAAATATTGATAGCACTTGTGTTATCACAAAATATACTTACCAGTTCAGATACAGGGATTTTGAAGCCTTCCAGTACATGCTTCATCCAAATTGTCTGAGTACAGTTCATGAAAGATGCAACATACTCCGCTTCCACTGTAGACTGAGAGATACAACTCTGCTTTTTACTCATCCATGAGACCAGTCTACCACCAAGAAAGAATGCACCACTGGTTGTGCTTTTCTAGTCATCCACATTTCTTGCCCAATCAGCATTTGTGAACACTTTTAGATTGAAATCATTGCTGTATGGGTACCACAATCCATAGTCAACTGTTCCCTTCAGATACCTAAGAATCCGCTTGACTGCAATGAAGTGGGATTCTCTTGGACTTTTTTGGAACCTTGCTGTAATGCCAACTACATGTGCAATATCCGGTTTGCTGTGCACTACATAATGCAACTTACTAATCATTGATCGGTATTCCTTCTCATCAACCAGTGCAGAATCATCTTCTTTTGTCAATTTGCAACCGGTCACCATCGGTGTACCAACCGGTTTGCTATCTTCCATGCCAAAAGTCTTCAACACCTCTTTGCCATATTTGGATTGAGTGATGAAGATTCCATCTTTCATCTACTGGATTTGTAGTCCAATGAAGAAATTAATCTCCCCTATGAGTGACATCTCAAACTCTTTCTTCATCTCATCAGCAAACACATGACTTATCTTTTCATTTCCGCCAAAGATAATGTCATCAACAAAAACCTCATAGATCAGGATATGATCTCCTTCAGACTTCAAGTAGATATTGCTATCTTCACTTGTTCTCTCAAATCCAATATTCACAAGATGGGAATGTAGGTGCTCATACCATGCCCTAGGTGCTTGCTTTAGACCATATAATGCTTTATGTAGCCTACATACCATGTCACTATCTTTAGATAGGGAAAACTGATCTGGTTGCTCAATATACACCTCCTCTTCAAGTACACCATTTAGGAATGCAGATTTTACATTCATTTGATATACTTTGAACCTTTTAAAAGCTGCATATGCAAGAACCATACAAACTCCTTCCAATCTGGCTACAAGAGCAAAGGTTTCTCCATAGTATTCTCCTTCATCTTGAGCATATCCTTTTCACACCAATCTGGCTTTATTTCTAATCACTATGCCATCCTCATTTAGCTTGTTTCTGAGCACCCATTTGGTGCTAATGACATTTTTATGCTCTGGTCTGGGTACCAAGGACCATGTACCATTTTTCTCTATCTGGTCAAGTTCCTCTTCCATTGCCTTGATCCAGTCTTCATCTTTATGAGCCTCTTTGAATGATTTAGGCTCAAATTCAGAGATCATACATGAGTTTTCTTTGATCTTTCTTCTTGTAAGGATTCTTGCATCCTTATCTCCTATGATTTGTTTAGGATCATGATTCAACTTGACATATCGAGGAATGGTCTTGATAGGTTCTTCTTGCTTTTCCTCTTCATCCTCATCTTCATCAGTATCAACATTCACTGGTTTAGGAACACTGTTACTGGTACTCGGTTGACTGACAACCGGTTCCTAGAAGGTTGCAACCGGTTCATTTACAGCTTGCTCACTATTGGTTTCCTCAGTTTTCTCAGAGGATTCATCAACTCTTACATTGATACTTTCCATAATTCTCTGAGTCCTATTGTTGTAACACTTGAAAGCTTTACTCTTGGTGGAATATCCTAGGAATATTCCCTCATCACATTTTGCATCAAATTTGCTCTGGTGTTCACTCCTCTTGATATAGAATTTGCTACCAAACACTCTAAAGTAGCTAACCACAAGTGTCTTATCGGTGCAATACTCATAAGGAGTTTTATCCTTACCTTTCTTGATGAGTACCCAGTTCATTATGTAGACTGCAGTGCTCACTGCTTCTCTCCAAAAGGTGTGAGCTACCTTCCCTTGAATAAACATGGTTCTAGCTGCTTCAACCACAATCCGGTTATTCCTCTCTCCTAGGCCATTCTACTGTGGAGTCCAGGGGGCAGACAGTTTCCTTTTGATGCCAAATTCTTCACAGTACTTTTTGAATTCACTGGAAGTGAATTCCCCTCCTTGATCAGTTCCGAGACACTTGATTCTTTTACCGCTTTCCTTCTCCACTAATGCTCTGAAAGCCTTGAATTTCACAAAGGATTTAGACTTGTCTTTCAAGAATGTGACCCACATCATTCTTGAGCAGTCATCAGTGAGAATCATGAAGTACCTATCACCCTACACACTTCTAGTTTTCATAGGACCATACAAATCAGTATGCACAAGATCAAGCAAGTTGTTAGCAGTCAAAGATTTACCTTTAAAGGTTGAGGAAGACATTTTCCCTAATTGACACTATCTGCACAAGGTATTATCTGGTTTGCTTAGCACCGGTAACCCTTAATTGCCTTGATCTTACTAGCCTTCACAATGTTATCAAAGTTTACATGACAGAGTCTCCTATGCCATATCCAGCTATCATTAGTTTTGGCCATAAGACATGTACTTATATTTGCATTCAGATGAAATAGGTTACCTTTGGTCTGCATGCTGGTGGCCACCAATTTACCATCTTTTCCTTTGATTCTGCAAACTCCATTCTTGAATTCCAGAGTGAGGCCACTGTCATTTAGCTGGGCAACACTTAGAAGGTTGTGTCTGAGACCATCAATCCAGTACACATTGTCAGCACTTCTCTTTCCATTTAGAGAGATGGACCCTCTGCCTTTGACCATGCATGGTGCATCATTGCCAAAGTGAACCACACCACCATCATACTCCTCCAAAGATAGAAACTTGCTCTGGTCACCTGTCATATGGTGAGAACAACCATTGTCGATGATCCACTCATTGGAATTATCAAACCGAGAGACAAGAGCCTTCTTGTCTACCACATCTTCCTTTACAAAAACAAACACAATGTCTTCATTCTCTTCATCTTCTGATTCCTCATCTGTGACACCTTCATCAATTGCCACAAAACAGTTTCTCCAGTTTCCTCCTTTGAATTTCCTGAACCTTTCTGGTTTGTCCTTGTTATCACCATTAGGACAGTTTATATCAATATGTCCTATTCAGTTACAAGAAAAGCATTTCAAAGGTAGCTTACCTTTGTATTTATCGATTCCTTTAGGAAGCTTCCTGGCAAGGAGAGCTTCAAATGCCATTAGAATCTCCTCATCATTCATTTATCTGCTCTGACTAGGTTCCCCACTAGTGCTGGCTTCTTTTCCTTTTCTGGATGGTATAGTAGAGGCTTTGAGTGCTGATTTAGTTTGTTGAACACTGCCATCAAAACTATTTAGCTCATAGGCTGTTAACTTGGCTATGATGGAGTCCAAGGATACCTTAGACTTGTCTATTGATCTCAGTTCCTGGATAGCAGCAACCCTTATTGCATAGACCGGCAACAGGGATCTCAGGAATTTTCTTACCACAATGGAATCTTCTATTTTACCTCCCGCACTCTTGATTTCTCCAACAACTATTTTGATTCTTATTCCATACTGCTGAATGGTCTCACCTTCAACCATCCGCATATCTTCAAACTTCCCTCTCAGGCTTTCTTCCTTAGCCTCTTTTACATGTTCATCACCACCATAGATATTTTCAAGAGCATCCCATACCTCTTTGGGATTTATCTTGCCCTGAACATCAATAAACTCAATGTCGGATAGACTATTGATGAGGGCTTCCATGACTTGCCCATTTTCTTGTATCTCTCTCTTTTGGTCATCAGTGAGAGTACCCGTAGGGACAACATAGACATTCTCAACATAACTCTAGTGTTGAGCACCCATCCTTCTGATGAATATCTTCATCCTATCTTTCCATATACTGAAATTTTCCTTGTTAAACTTTGGACCTTCCCTCTTCATCATTTGACTGGGATCTTTACCTTAAGCGGTTAAGCTTACACCATAGAGGACCTAGAGAGCTCTGATACCAATTTATAACTCAATGATGAACCAATAGTACCAAACCGGTACTGAGAGGGGGGGGGGGTTGAATTAGTACAAACAAAAATACAGTCCAAAACCAGTTCAACAACAAATACTCCAAATGACTGGCAATCAGTGATACTGGCTGGAATAGAGTGTAACCGGTAAGACCTAGAACAACTAAAACAATCATAAACTGGTCACTCACTGAGCTTTCCTCTTAGCTCAATACTATAGTACCATTACACCCTCATGCATGAACAGTTAAACTATCATTTGATCTTCACAACAGTTAGTTCAGTATGTTTTATAGACATGCATAAAACACATAACCATCATATGCTCAACAGGTAATAACAAAGCATCACACATGACACACATATTTTTCATGTGGAAACCCAACTGGGAAAAACCACGATGGGGATGAATACCCATAATCTACTTTTGAACTCTTTAGAAGTCCGCTCTGTTAGGAGCCTTGTCCAGTTAAAGACATTACAATAGGTTCTGCTAGGAACCGATCCTGTTAGGGATCACCTGGTTAAGGGATGGCTACAATACCTGGTTAAGGGTCAAACCCGGTTGGGGTTACCTTGTTAGAGGATTTCAAGAACTCAATAGCTAAAGGATCTCCAGAGCTCTATAGCTTCTCAGAACTCATTAACTTCGAGTTACCCGGTTAAGGGATTTGAATCAAGCTGGTTTAAGCTACCCTGTTAGGGGATTTGTATCAAGCCAGTTAAGGCTACCCTGTTAAGGGATTTCACAACTATTGAAGTGGTTAGAGATCAACAGGAATTACAATGATCTGGTAACAACACTCAATGCTAATACAGATCCATTTTGGCTCATCTTCACCTTCTGCACATTCACTTTGTAGGTATCTCTTCTCTCCTTTGGTCTGGCAAGAATCACGTATCACTTTCCTTGGATACACATTCACAACTTTTGCCAACAGCCTTAGAATGAAAGACAACATCGACCTTATAGGAAACATACAGGTCGGTAGTAGAAACCCTAAACCCTAAACCTGTTAGGTTAAGCAATTCAGGCGGTTCAATCCTGACCGTCGAATCATAATGCATTAAATGAAACAATCTTGATTCGATCTCAATACATTTTCCATCGTCCATTATCCACCTATTTCATGGTGGCTAATAACCCATAACGCGTTACCACCGTTTGATAAACTTCGCACATTCCCAAGGTAGATAGGAATAGTCTTCTTCATGCAAGATCCTTCATGCGCACAGAGCTTACGTGGTAACTCGACCTGTTCTCCATTATACTGCTAACTCATCACACAAAGATCACCGATTGAGTCACACAGGCTTGAGGTACTCCAACCAGAAATCCTGAAGTGGAAAATAGCTACCAACCGGTAGTCACATAGTGCTTCCATGTGCCGGTTCATCTTGGACAAATATACTACTTCACTTTGGCATATATACCGGTTCACACATATGCCGGTTCTCTCTTCTCACATATCACATATGTCGGTTCTCTTCATATCACATATTGACATCGATGACAACATACAATATCATTATGTCCTTATACTGGTTCACATAATGCCAACAGAAAAAGCAGGCACATATCTAAAGTATGTGAGGGACCAATACAGGATACATTTAGAGAAGAATGTAAAGTACGAGCGTACCCCCATGATTCCAGAGAGGGAGTGGAAGGACTTGATTTTGGATGCGAAGGAGAGAGTTGAAAGGAAAAAAGGAAATCCACCACTGGACGCCAGAAGAAGGTATGTGATACTATTATGAATGTAATTATGTACTAAATAATCTTTATATTTCTATAATCTAACATATTTCAAACTTTTCATAGACTGAGTGAAACATCAAAGGCAACCAAGGAAAGATAAAAAAAGCATGGGCAACACAAACTTGGCTCTAGTGGTTATATGAAACTTGCTGCACTAATTGCAAGAATCAATAAATGAAATATCGCATCAAAATATTTATAAATTGCAAACAATCTTTTTTTGAGCAAACAATACAAGCAAAATTCATGATACTAAGAAAAAATGCAGGGCTCTGAATTCAATAGAGTACCCATAGAGGATGATAAGAGAATTGAGTGGGAAAACACGAGATTCTGGTGCATCTATCACATAGAGAAATAAGCTATATGAAAATAATTTCAAATTGAATACCTTACCAATAATCTATTTACTGTTAAGTTCCAACATAAAGTGAATTTATTTGTTTTAATTTAGCAAGCAATTATAACAATGCACATGACATTGGAATGTAGCCTGATAATCATGGAACACAACCTCCACATGAAGGTCCGGATGTGCATCCCAGTAGTGGAGGTATTCATTTGTTATTCAAATTTTTTTATGTAATTATTAATACAAATAAACATCTTAAATTGTAATTGGTGTGGAAATTTAATGTAACCTTTTTTTTTCATATTTTAGAGCATGTAGTTAGTGGTGACCAAGTGGAGCATGATCCGGGTAGACAACATCAGGAATGTGATGTTCCCTAGTTAGGTAAAGAGGACCACTATTATTCCTTTAAACATATTTAATTCTAATTGGTGTATTGATTAATGTAACCTTTCATATTTCAACTCTAGAGGATATAGAGGGTGTTCAGCATGTTGAGGTTGAGGCTAGCCAAAATGATTTCGAAGATGATGTGGCCACATCAGGTAAAGAGCACCACGATTATGTTCTTTAAATTAATGAAATACTTGTAACAAAAATAAAAATGATTTGAATTTAAACCATTTCATTGTTATTGCAGAGGACCCCCCTTTGCATCGGTGTCCTCGTCCTTAGAAGAGGACTATCATACTTCAAGATCATGAACAGAGGGCAAAACAATTGAAGAGGGGGGAAGTGATGAAGAAAACTATGATCCACTTAGACTTTTCATAGCTTCAAAAAAAAAAAAAAAAGATTGTAATCTACATTATTTGATAATGACTGATTTTTATGTGTTAATGAATGTAATTATGTGCTAATGAATGTTCATAAATGATATGTGTTAATTAATATTGATGAATGTTGCATGTTAATGAGTGTTAATGAATCTTATATGTTATTGAATGTTATGTGATAATAAATGAACGTTATATTTTATTAATGGATGAAATAGTGAATGAATGTTAGATGTTAACGGAGAATTTAGAGTGATGTTAGGGGGGGGGGGGAGGGGTAAAATGAGCTTCCACCTTCACATGGTTGGCCCTATTAAGTAGATAATATTAAACTATCCTCAAACCCAAGCGAAGCTCAATAAGATAACACACTTTTCAATATTTCATTATGTTGCACAGTTAATCTTATTGAGTAACTTATATTGAATCTTAATTGCAGGGTCCAACAGAGCCAACACGAACAACAAAACCACAAGTAAGTGGTTTGTTTTTTAAGTTTTTTTTTTCTTGATAATTTGGGAAGGTTTATCTGCAGTGTTATGTGTAACTGTGAAGGTGAAAAATTTAAATTTTTTGTGATTCTAACATTTATTTTTTGTTCCAGGTGGATGACTTGGAAGAGGTCGGTGATTACTATCAAAATAAGGGTCACATTGATGAACTCATATCCATGTTTGTGATAAGTACTAGCATTGAAAGGAACTTACATATTTATATATTCAAGATGATGAATATGATAATGCACCCACTACTATCATTAACCATTCTCCAGAGGCGTGGGATCATATGCAATTCAAAGATGTTGTAGTTCAAGGATTGAAAATTTCATGCACATATTTGTAATTTTTGCAAAGGGAGTAGTGTATATGCTTAGGGGGAGTAATTTTGATTATGGCATCTATTTTTGTTTTGTAAGCACTTAGATGTCAAAATTTTTCTAAGTGTTTCCATCAATGCCAAAGGGGGAGATTGTTGGTATTTTGATGATGTCTAAGTTGTGATTGTCATTGATGGACACACACTTATTTTATGTATGAGTTATTCTCCATCGGTAATATGTGTTGTAGTGTTCACACTAGTATTGTATGCCATTGTATGTATAGTCTTTATTTGTTGAAGACTATCAGTGTTTTGAAGAAGAAGCTTACCAGTCGCAGTGGTATAAAGACCTCAAGCCATATGAAGACCTCAAGCGGTATGAATACCTCAAGCGGAACAAAGATCCCTAGCGGCTTTTAATCCTTTGATTGGAACATTATGTTCCAGTTTTCCAGTCTTATTTGTTAAACCGATAATCGGTATATTGTGCCAAACCGGTATAATTATAAAGTGTGATGAGTTATCATCCACCGACACTTTAGCGGTGATTCTATGTCGTGTTACCAAATATGTCTAGATGCACTGTACCTAGTAAATTGTAGCCTAATCTTATTGGACCGACATGAAATCAGATTCCTATATGAGGACATCATGTCTAGGGTTTTGAAGGATTGATGTGTGCAAGTATTGTACAGATGATTAGGTTTGTGTGAAATAGGTATCTCACTATAGAGCTTGTGAGTGCAAAGGATAAAAGACTGAAGTAATACTGTAATGCATTAACGAAGAACTCTCAAGGATCTAATCAAGCATTCTGTGCTATCTTCTAGATCATTCACTTGTTGATTACTAATCTCTTCAACAATTCTGAAACCCTTAACCGGGTAGGCCCAACCAAGCCTATTGTAAATCCTCTAACAAGGTGGTTCATAGTCATGGATCTGAAATCCTTTAATAGGGAAGTCTTTAACATGACTTATCTCCTAACAGAGATTTGGGTTCGTAACAGGATCTGTTTTGGTGAAGAACATTGTAAGGCCTTAACCAGTTTGACCTTAACTAGTCTGGTTACTATTCTGCAGATAGTTGACTTGTGAGTTTTACTCACAATGGTTTTTCCCATTTGGTTTTCTACGTCAAAATATCTTGTGTTATGGTGATTGTGCTTCAGTGGGTTAATACTCTATTTTCTATTTGGCTTATTTATGTTTTAACCAGTTTGTTGTTTAAACTACTACACTAGTCTGCTAGAAAATTATTTAAGAGTTTGGTTAAGTTCTTAGGCATACTAATTCACCCCCCCTCTTAGTATTCATCAATTAGTATCAGAGCCAAGCTAACCACTTGGAAGGAGATATGGGGGAATACATCATGAGGGAACTCACTCATTGTCTGATTGAGTCTGAGAGAGCCTATGATGAACTCAAAATCATGTATAAAGCCTCTTTAGCTAAGCAAAGAGAACTTGCTGAGCAATTGATGGAATTTACTGAAAACAACTCTTCCGATGAAGCAGACATGGAGGCCCTAGTCAAAGAACTAAAGAAACTAAATGAATCCAAAACTAACCTAAGGAGGGAGTTGGAAGGATTGACTATCAAGATGAGTCAAGAGCTAGAAAACAAAAGAAAAGCTAAAGATTTAGTGAAGGACAAGGAGGTTGAGATCTCTAAGTTGAAACAAGATATTGGTACCATCACTGCTCATCTACAAGAGGGTAATGAAGAGAAAGAAGAAATACAAGAAAACCTCAATGCTACTATCTCTAAAAATGAAAATTTGATGAAAACCAATGATGCTCTTTCCAAGGAACTTGTTGAATCAAAGGAGATACTTGCAAAGTTCAACCAGAGTGCTTCTAAACTAGAACAAAAGCTGGAATCAGTGAAGCCGTCAAAGGATACCACTGGACTTGGTTTCTCTGTATATGAGGAAGGGGAAACCTATGGAGCCAAGAGTGATGCACCAAAGGAGAAACCAACTCCTAAGAACAACAACAAGAGCAAAGGTAAGTCAAAGTTTAAACCTGTATGCTTCAACTATCATAAGGAAGGACATAATGCCAATGTATGTAGGAGCAAGGCTTACAATAATTTTCCTTACATACAAAACAATGTGGCTAGAACTGGTAGACTTAATGTTCACTATTATGCATGCAACAAGTTTGGGTATAGAGCTTTTGAGTGCAGGTCAGTTATGAACAACTCTGGAAGTTATGCAGCAAGATCTAAAGGAGTTGTCCCATAACCTCCTATGTACCAGAACCCAAACCGGTACAGAACATATGACCACTGGTCAAATAGTTATGGAGCGACAAACAGTTGGAGAGCAACCTATTTGATCTGTCATTATAGCTTTCACACTGCTACAACATCCAGAAGGAAGAATGGAAATGTGAACATCGAACCATGGAGAACACTTGGTATGGTATGCTATCATTGCAACAAACCCAGACACACTGTCAGAGCCTACAAACTGAGAAAGAATCCATCGAGAGACAAACCGGTTGACCCAGAAGGGAAGATCGATGTTGAAACCATTCAGGCAGATATGGATAAAACTTGGAAAAAGAAATCTGAAGAGAAGCCACAAGATGTACTAGTATCTGCACCTAGTGTGGAGATCCATGTATGACAAACTAAGATTTGAAAATCTTAGGGGGAACATATCAGTAACAATGTCTCGAACCCCCAGAGTATATCGGTAAAGTACCTTTATCCATATTGGTTACCTATCGAGTGATAGAAGAAATGAAGTGGTAAAAGGAAAAGTTAGGGTTTGTGCCCTAATGGTGATTCATTTATTATGGTAGGTAGGAGCATATTTAAAAGTGACTTTCATTGTCAATTTTGCTTACCTATTTTCAAAGAAGAATTTCTCTAGCTTGAGCAGAGCAACAGGGGCAATTCATCTTGCATTCGAAAGAATTTAGGAAGATATCTTGCACAAGATTTTTGTAGTCATTCAGAGTGGTAAAACAAGCTTTTGGAGAAGTGTGTTGTGTTCGACATCGGTGTACCCTAGTTAGAAATCGACAAACCCTAGTTTGGAATAATAAGGTATTTTTCGTCGAATCACTCTCATCATTTGGAATTATCTTGATATGGCTTCTACGTCTGAAATCCCTTCTAGTTCTAACAAACCCAAGGAATCATCTGAGTTTCTTAGGAGGAAGGTGAAGTACAATGTCCTATCCCAAATTCCCGCCAGAGTCATTGTCGAAGGGGATGTTTCAGGATATATTGATTGCAAACTAGAAGATGTAGGGTCTCTAGTGATTCACTCCCAGCTGTGTTCATTCTGTAGAAATGATAAGAAGATTAAACCTGAGTACAATGTAATCGAGAAGAAGAAAATTCACAATGTAGTATATTTTCTCGAGGAATTTACATAACACATTAGGTTTATTCTTAGTAGGGTTCATGGTGATAAGATGTACCTTGAGTGAACCCATTATATTACACTGGAGGCAATTCATGGCGTGACCAATTTCTGTAATGTTTGGGAAGTTCTCGTTCTTCGCAAGATCACCAAAACCAAAGTGATAGAGCTCACCAATTCTATGAGCGACCAACAGGCAATGACTATAAACACCATTAAAGATGACTTGGTGAAATATGTGTGCATGGTAATTGGGTATAGAGTATTCTATGCTAGTAGAATTAATTCTGTTCCTACAGCTGTGGTGCATGTCACTTATAGGATGATCAAGGAGAATGCAAAATGTGACTTATGTACCTGCATGCAAAAACAACTCATGGACAACCTGAAGTCCATGAAAGTGGACAAAACTTTGAGGTTTAAGTTTGGTCAACTGCTTGTCAGTTTGTTTTTCTATTTTCAAGGATATTTTCTAGGAGTTGGTGATGTTCAATGGTCGAGTGACCTACCAGTTTCTAGACAAATAAAGGAGAGCCTACAAGTAGTGGAAACTGCGTATCTGAAGACTCCAAGTATTTTGATGAGTTTAGACTAAAGATGAACTAGAGAATGAGAATATCAGGTGATGTGATTAAAAAGTATGAAGAGGATATCTATTTCACAATAAAAGTGGATCACTGCATAATGGAAGCTGTTGAGCCCAAAGAAGATGAATTTGAGCCTATGGGCTATGAAGTGGTAAATGATATACTGATAGGGTATGCCTCTACTCTACTTGCTTCACCACTGGATCCAAAGAAGAAGAGGACCCGTACTTACTCCAAGAGGATCAAATCTATTGAAGTACTGAAGCAGAAAAAGGGTAAAGCAGTGTCATCGGCATCAACACCGGTTACATCTACTACTACTCCTAGAGTGACCAAGAGGTCAACGACCAGAAATAAACCGGAGGCTATTCCACCAAAGGTATTCGAAAGGAATAAAAAAATCAGGAATAATTCACTGGATTAAGAAGACACTGAACCAAAGGTAGAAATGAAGAAGACAAGGCAATCAAGCAAGAAGATGAAGTCCATCGGTAATGTACCAACAACCTCTGCACCGGTAAATATACATGTTTCTTCTTACCAGCCTATGACTCACTTTCAAAGAATTATGAAGAATGTTAAAAGGAAAGTACTTGATGATCTAAAGGATTATTTTGATGATCTTAGCGATAGTGAAAAAGAAGAAGTAGAGCCAGAGGTCATTAAATATTTGTGTGATAATGATCGGTCTCCGATTGACATTAAACCTGTTGTTCCTAATTCTTTGTATAATTATTTGGATAATAAATGGCGCATTGTCATTGAAAAGGAGCAAGAAATTAGGGAAGAAATCTTTTCCGAATATTTTCTTGATGCCTCTAATTTAGAATTATATGAGATTCTTAATTGGTACAAAGGCATCTTTTTCATGCGAAAAAGAAGACTTCAGCTACTCAGTGGCGAAACCTCTGAAGTGGAAAAAGACACTCATCTACAGGTTAAAGCAGCTGTCAAATTGCAGAAAGTATCTGAAGCTAATCGACTGGCTGAGCAAGAGCCTGACCTATCCACAACCAAACTGGATGAAATCTTTGACAATCTGGGTGAAAGAATAGCAGATCAAAATGAACTAATTGATGTTCAAAATGAACCCATTGATGTTGATGCACTAGATGTTGAGGACACCACTCTAGAGAAGTAGAAAGCTGAAAAGGAGAGAGTAGAGAAAGAAAAGGATAAGAAAGTGGCAAAAGAGAAATAGGAAAAAGAGAAACTAGAAAAAGAGAAACAAGAAAAAGAGAAACTAGAAAAAGAGAAACAAGAGAAAGAGAAACTAGTAAAAGAGAAAGTGGAGAAAGAAAAAAAAGAGAAAGAGCAAGCGGAGAAAGAGAGACAAGAGAAAGAGAGAGTAGAGAAAGAAGCAAAGAAGAAGAAGGAAGAGGAGAAGAACAAAGAAGATGAGAAGAAGAAGAAGGAAGAGGAGAAGAAGAAAGAAGATGAGAAGAAGAAGGAGGAAGAGGAGAAGAAGAAGGAAGATGAGAAGAAAAAGGAAGAAGAGAAAAAGACGGAAGAAGAGCAGAAGAAAGAAGAAGAGAAGAAGAGAGTGGAAGAGGAGAAAGAGAAGGCCACCAAGGTAGCCTAGGAAAAAGAAGAAGAGGAGAAGAAAAGACAAGAGGAGATCAAGGCAAAGGAAGGAGGACAGACTCCTAAGGCAACCGAAGATCAAGCCAAATAGGTTGATCCCACCGGTCCCACCAATTTGACTCTTGCCTATCTTACTCAATCGGTTGATGAAAGTGAGCTACTGAGGAGCATTCAACTAGCGCAGGTTAGAATGGAAGAACTGAGGAAAAAGAAAGAACGGGATGTCATTCAGTTTGTTGTTGACACTCTTTCCAATCTAATTCTTGGTGCTAACCTTCACAGTATCGATTCCTCGCTGGCCAAGTTAAAACTTCTTTGCATAGTGGTAGATGATCAAGTACAACTTCAGAAGATGTTGGCCAGGTTTCTGCAGAGAAGAAGCATGAAAAAGCTCTAAAAGCTTCATTAGTAAAGAAAATGGATGTAGATAGAGAAAAACTACTTAAGCAAAAGGATGATATAAGTTTAGCTATGGGTGAAGGCAACCTACTCTTGAGCAAAATCTGCCAACCTCACCTATTTTGTGAAGATGCTCTGCAACAGAAGAGTCAACTCCAATCAGAGTTAAAGAAGTATATCGGCAACTTCAAATTGCCATATGATTCGTTCACAGTGTATGGATAGACTATTCACACTCACTAGCATTAGATTGCAAAGATTGAATCAGAGATCTGCAAGCGGACTCAAGATCTGCTGGAGCTCCAGTTGCTTCTATTACCAAGATTGCAGGTTCTTCAGAAGTGCTTCCTGAACTTGGAAGCTATTACTGTAACACAAGAGATGAGAACCATTGATGCAATGGAAGAATTAGCCTTCCAGATGAAGATAGAGAGTGAAATTTCTGCCTCACTTCTTTATTCATGGTCTTCAGACATGAAGAATTTTCTGAAAAACTTTAAATCTCTTTTTGAGAAGTTTTACTCTTTATTGTCATGAACATATACTCTATTTTATGCAATATCACTATGGTAAATTTTGGTGAAACAGGGAGTGTTTGCATTACTTTGTCATTGTTGGCAAAGTGGGAGTAGTATTGAAAATTTCATGCACATACTTGTAGTTTTTGCAAAGGGAGTAGTGTATATGCTTAGGAGGAGTCATTTTGATTATGGCATCTATTTTTGTTTTGTAAGCACTTAGATGTCAAAATTTTCCTAAGTGTTGCCATCAATACCAAAGGGGGAGATTGTTGGTATTTTGATGATGTCTAAGTTGTGATTTTCATTAATGGACACACACTTATTTCATGTATGATTTATTCTCCACCGGTAATATGTGTTGTGTTGTTCACACCGGTATTATATGCCATTGTATGTATAGTCTTTATTTGTTGAAGACTATCAGTGTTTTGAAGAAGAAGCTTACCGGTCGTAGCGGTATGAAGACCTCAAGCGGAACAAATACCCCTAGTGATAGTTAATCTTTTGATCAGAACATTATGTTCCATTTTTCCAGTCTTATTTGTTAAACCGGTAATCGGTATACTATGCCAAATTGGTATAATTGTAAAGTGTGATTAGTTATCATCCACTGACACTTTAGCGGTGATTCTGTGCCGTGTTACCAAATATGTCTATATGCACTGTACCTAGGAAATTGTAGTATAATCTTATTGGACCGACATGAAATCAGATTCCTATATCAGGACATCATGTCTAGGGTTTTGAAGGATTGATGTGTGCAATTATTGTAGAGTAGATTAGGTGTATGCGAAATAGGTATCTCACTACAGAGCTTGTGAGTGCAAAGGATAGAAGACTGAAGTAATGCTGTAATGCATTAATGAAGAACTGTCAAGGATCTAATCAAGCATTCTGTGCTATCTTCTAGATTATTCACTTGTTGATTAATAATCTCTTCGACAAGTCTAAAACTCTTAACCAGGTAGGCCCATCCAAGTCTATTGTAAATCCTTTAACAAGGTGGTTCATAGTTGTGGATCTAAAATCCTTTAATAGGGTATTCTTTAACAAGACTTATCTCCTAACAGAGATCTGGATTCCTAATAGGATCTATTTTGGTGAAGAACATTGTAAGGCCTTAACCGGTCTGGTTACTATTCTGCAGATAGTTGACTTGTGAGTTTTACTCCCCATGGTTTTTCCCATTTGGGTTTCCATGTCAAAATATCTTGTGTTATGGTGATTGTGCTTCTGTGGGTGAATGTTCTATTTACTATTTGGCTTATTTATGTTTTAACCAGTTTGTTGTTTAAACTACTACACCAATCTGCTGGAAAATTGTTTAAGAGTTTGGTTAAGTTCTTAGGAATACTAATTCACCCCCCACTCTCTTAGTATTCATCACATCATTGGACACACTCAATTGCCTCACAATATCTAGATAATCTATTCTGTCCAGTACTAGTTTTGGCAGCATGTAGGGGCTCCCCTCAAATCCATATACTCTAAAACATGTAAAATCCTTATTCACAAACCAATCCCCCCAATTATGATCAATAATGTGTCTTTCATCATAATCCTTGGGACTTAGGAACCTCCTAATCTTGTCAGAGATAGACCCTTCACATGAAATCCCATACATTCAGTACAATGGCATCATGATAAGTTCTTCAAACTTAATATAGTTGGACCTCATTTATCGAGAATCCCAAAGAGATGTCCACAATTGGACGGGCTACTCCTCACCTTCCCTATTCTTGGTATTTAATTTAAGGCCCTCTGGCCAAAAACCCTTTACATATCCATAAAATAACACTAGATGCACCAATAGTGAATAAAATTTTAAATTGGGATGAGTATCATCCCTAAGGTTTAAAAAACGTTCGTGCAACCTCTCCACCAGATATGCTGCATAGTCAAAAGGCCTAGGTTCATACATTTGTATATCAGAGGCTAACACCAGTGGCCTAGTTCTTGCTAGATTAGGCACCTCCACCCCTCCTACTTGCCCACACAACATATATGTGTATTGCAAGTAGTGTCTGAAGAAATCAATACTGAATGGTGGCCCGTCTTCCTCTATTAATTTTCCTGCCTGCCTCTTGCGAATGGCAAATTTCCAGCTGGTATATGTAGTGTCCATTATGAGGTATTATTCCTCCAACTCCCTAATGGACAAGGGCTTATCAAGACTAGGGTCTAAATTGAAAAACTCATTTATGGTACCCGCAAAAAATCTAATAAATCCTTCCCCATTTGGGAGCTGAATGCACCTCTTCACCAAATTATAATTCCTCACTAAAACCTCTAGCAATCTTATGTTTACAAAAAAATTGGGGACTATTAGCTTACCTAAATTTGTCATCCAAAGATTGCAGAGTGGCATCTCCTTACTCCTTCTCAAATAGTGGAACATAAACAATTCATGTCCCCTTACCTTGGTCCAGACATCTCCAACCTCTTTGTACTTGTCTTCTAATTGGTCTCTCCTCGACAGGTGCTGCTTTGATCTTCTGGATTTTGGTCCGGGTGCCTGTAGTTGGTCTATCGTGTCTTGGTTTAACTTCTTGACTGGAGGCACCTCTTCAGTTTTTCCTTTCTTCGCCTTCGAGTCAAGGATCTTGGCCACCCTCTTCTTTCCTATTGAACTCGATGTTTCCATTTCTACCATTACAATCCTTTGCTCTGTTTTTCAAAGGTGCAATGTGTTCTATCTGTGTATTCTTCTTTCACCAATGCAGTATTTAGACAAGGCATATTCTTTTGAAATAATGAACTTCTCATAAAATTTTCCTTGTGCGAACCATAGATGCATATCTACTGCAAGTATTAAATAGAAGACTTTTAAAAATTTTGGTTTTGATTTATGATATGACAATGGCTCGTTGACATATGTCTCCCTGATGAATATTTCCCTTTTGGCGCTCTCTGAACAACCCTTTATCTACTTTGACATCTTACTTTCTCTTATCAGGATACCCTAAGCCGATGACTCCTTTTCCCCCTCATCAGTATATCTCAAACCGATATTCTCATCGGGTGTCGGGTGAGCTCATTTAGCGTTATTGCGATAGGCATTGTTTCCCCAATGGGCTTCACCATTAGCATAGATCTTCCCGATGCAACTGGCTTCATCACCATGAGTCTTCCTGATAGTGTCTTCGCTCCACTCAATCAGTACTCTCCTTCATCGGGTATTGGGGTAATCTAAAATGAAACATACCGATATGCAAAGTCTTCCCGATAGAGTATGTTCCATTGGTATATGTTTCACCGATGATTTCTTCAGGCATCGAGGTGGCTCAAAGTAACATATACTGATCGCTTTGGCTATACCAATGCAACCGACTTCATCTCCATGAGTCTTCCTGATAGTGTCTTTTCTTTGCTCAATCAGTCTGCTCCTTCATCAGGTATAGGGGTAATCCAAAATGAAACATACCGATAAGAAAAGTCTTCCTGATATAGTATGTTCCATCGGTATATGTTTCACTGATGATTTCTTTAGGCATCGGGGTGGCTCAAAGTAACACATATCGATCACTTTAGCTATACTGATGGACTCTTCTTTTTGCCACTCTTATCGGTATAAGTCTTACCGATACCCTCATCGGCTATCGGCAAGACAATTATCCATTGTTGCCGCTAGTGTTTACTATGCCAATGGGTCATATTGGTATAGTTTTTTCCAATGCATCAATTCTCCTCAACTTTGCTCCTTGATCGGTACAACTTATGCCAATGAGTACAAACCCGGTTTGCTATGCTCTCTCATTGGTATATGGTATCCCCATGCCTCTTCACCTCAATCAGGTGATCATGAACTTGCAGAGGAATTGGTGGTGTATTTTGTGGAATAGGTATACAATTTGTAAAACATACAATTGGTTGTTCTCTCTCACAGGGTAAAGTATATTTTGAATTTTTATTTTGGATTGGGGCATTGAAATGGGGCTTACTTTTGCAATTTAGAACTACAAGGCAAGAAAGAATTCTTTGCTTCATGCTTGTTTATATGCTATGACTTGATCAGACTAGATGTGGTTTTGGAACTTGCCTGGATGAATAATATGATTGACTTTGTGTTTCCATACCTACTTCAGGTTCTTGATATACTCTGATGATTCTGTGAATATTTTAAGTTTCTCTTTAATAAACATTTTAAATCTTCTGCACAATAAATAGCTAATATTCAAAGAATTTCTTTTTCAAAGTTCATTAGAGAATACATGACAAAAGTTGATGAGCTTGTTAAGGACAAGTTAGAGGTTGTCCAAGAAGAGAAATCCAAAGAGAAAGAAGAGAAAGATCTTGTTGTCCAATAGGTATGCATTTTGCTTAATTGAGCCTTAAGGAGCACTTGTTATACTCTATTGACGGTTCTTAAAAATTCAAATAAATATGTGCCTATTTTGTTTACATAATATAGCATTTTAAGAGCATAATTAAGGAATCATAGAGAATAGCATGCGCATTTTTAAGAGCATAATTAAGGAATTATAGAAAAATAGCATTTTTAAGGAAATTATAGAAAAATTATGTGCTCAGATATTGCACTGTCTAAAAAGGATAATCTTTACAAGGATGCAATGAAAACTAGTTCTCAATTGGGTGACTGTGAACTTGCAGAGGAATTGCTAGTGTATTTTGTGGAATAGGTATTTTGTGGAATGAGTTAGAGGCTGTCCAAGAAGAGAAATCCAAGGAGAAAGAAGAGAAAGATCTTGTTGCTCAACAGGTATGCATTTTTCTTAATTGAGCCTCAAGGAGCACTTGTTCTACTCTACTAATGGTTTTTAAAAATTCAAATAAATGTGCCTATTTTGTTTACATAATATAGCATTTTAAGAGAATAATCAAGAAAATTATAGAAAATAGCATGCACATTTTTAAGAGAAAAATTAAGGAAATTATGGAAAATAGCATTTTTCAGGAAATTATAGAAAAATTATGTGCTAACATATTGCACTGTCTAAAAAGGATAATCTTTACAAGGATGCAATGGAAATTAGTTCTCAATCGGCTGATCATGAACTTGCAGAGGAATTGGTGGTGTATTTTGTGGAACATGTATACAATTGGTAAAACATATAGCTGGTTGTTCTCTCTCATAGGCTAAAGTATATTTTGAATTTTCATTTTGGATTGGGGCATTGAAATGGGGCTTACTTATGCTTTTGGAATTGCAGGGCAAGAAAGAATGCTTTGCTTCATGCTTGTCCAAATTCTATGACTTGATCAGACTAGATGTGGCTTTGGAACTTTCCTAGATGAATAATATGATTGAATCTGTGTTTCCATACCTACTTCAGGTTCTTGATATACTCTGATGATTCTATGAATATTTTAAGTTTCTCTTTAATAAACATTTTAAATCTTCTGCAGAAATAAATATGTGCCTATTTTGTTTACAGAATATGTATGCTCAACTTCTTCCCCTTTGCTTTGCTAGCACCTCCAATGCCTAGCATGGGAGTGGGCATGGGAGGTTGCTTTCAGCCAGGTATGAGTGGAATGGGAATGCCTCCCATGCCAACTTATGGTATGCCACCTATGGGTGGATAGATGGGATTAAAGAAGTTAACATGGGACACAATTCTTCAATCATACATGGTCTTTTGAGGCTGATCTTCGAGTGGAAATATTAGATTGTCAAATTATTTTCATTGTCATTTGGTTGGTTGATACAAAATAATGAATCTTTAGTATTATATTATTGGTCAATTAGTACAAATCTTTCCATCCACCAAGCATTCGACGCCCGAATCGTCGCATGATTAGATTGTCAAATTGTTTTTATTGTCGTTTGGTTGGTTGATAAAGAATAATAAATCTTTAGTATTATCATATTGGTCAATCATTTCAAATATTTCCATCCACCAAGCATTCGACGCCTGAACCGTCACATGATTAGATTGTCAAATTATTTTTATTGTCGTTTGGTTGGCTGATATAGAATAATGAATCTTTAGTATTATCGTATTGGTCAATAAGTGAAAAAATTTCTATCCACCAAGCATCCGACGAGGATCCTGTATGTCTGAAAGGATCCTCATCGGATAAGCAGTGAGAGGGCGTCAGAATTCCAACGACTGTTGAGTTTTGTCGATGGCTAAGAAGTGAGGAGTCGTCAGGATTACGATGCCCACCCAATTTTTTCTGATGACTTATCTAGTTTAGTCGATGCCTGAACCATCGCACATACAACATCCTCGTCTGTGCAGATGCCGTCGTAGCTGTCGGGTGTTTGATGACTAAACCATGATGTGGCCGTCTGAATTCAGACACCTGAATTATCGCACATACAACATCCTCATTGGTGTGGATGCCCTCGTTTTGTCAAAATTCTGACAGCTACACAGTGACAGGACCATCTGAATTTAGACGCCCGAACCGTCATACATACAACATCCTCGTCGGTGTGGATGCCCTAGTTGCCGTTGGAATTCCGATGACTTATCAATTTTTACCGATGGCTAAGTAGTGAGGGGGTCGTCGGAATTCCAATTTATTCAGATGCCTTAGCCACCAGAACATAACCTGCAAGGAATTGGAATACTGATGACCTATCAAGTTTTACTGATGGCTAAGCACAGTCATGGCTATCGTCGAAAGAGTCTTTGCCTTCGTCAAAATTTTGACGGTTTTGAGCACCATCAAAATGTCCGACTATAAGTTTTCGATGACGTTGCTCATTGGCAGTTCGATGAATTGTAGTCGAAATCCTGACGAACTGCCATCAGAATTTGAGGCCAAATGTACTAGTGTGATAGATATATGCTTTTCATTAGAATGCAATACTGGATTCTTAGAAATATTGATAACACTAGAATTGTCACAATATATAACAATAAGCTCATTATAAACAACTCTAATATCCTTCAGTGTCTGCTTCATCCAAAGTACCTAAGTATAGGTACTAGTAGCAACAATGTATTCAGCTTCTGTAGTAGATAAAGAAATAGAATCTTGCTTCTTACTTGTCCAAGGAACCAACTTATTTCCTCAAAAGAATTCTCCACTGGTAGTGCTCTTCTGGTCATCAAAATCACCTACTCAATAAGCATCAATATAAGCATTTAAAGTGAAATAATCTTCCTTCGGATACCAGAGACCATAATCATCTATTCCCTTCAAGTATCTGAATATCCTCTTGATAGCAGTAACATGAATTTCCTTATGATCATCCTGAAATCTACAAACAAGACATACCACATTCATAATGTCAGGTCTAGTCTGAGTAAAATAAAACAATCCATCAATCATAGATCTATGTTAGGATTCAGAGACAACTGAGAGGGGGGGTGAATCAATTGGCAATAAATTTCAACCCAAATATAACTTAATCAAACTTGATACATAATACTAGTAAACCAAACTTAATGCCGGTTTACATAATATCAGTTAATATTAATACCAGTGAAACTCAATGTATATAACAGAAAGAGAAACAACATCGACAACACATAACACAGAGATTTGTACATGGAAACCCTGTAAGGGGAAAAACCACAGTGGGAAACCTTACCCACAATCAGCTGATACTAGTGTAGATAGTATGTCTATATAAATGGGGTCTGCACATGTAGAAAGGCTAGCTGCCTAGAGCTCACTTCTAAATCACAAAATATGAGTTATAGTGATTACAATTGGATTATTAAATCCAATGATAATGTACAACTCAAATTAGCATCTCTAATGCTGGATTTAGTACCGGTTAAGCTCTGATAATCACCTTCAAACCTTCCTTGAACCTTCTCTATGGTCTGCTCATATGATCTTCAATATTTGCACATACCATGTTACAATACCATAACCATATACCGTCTCTCTATCCTATTCTTCCTTTTTAACATCTTACAAATGAGATCTTACATATATACCAAAACCTAAGACCAAATGTGTAGGTCAGCAAATAAAGAATATTCCAATTAAATCAATTACAGATAAGTCAAGATGTGATGCATCATGTCGGCTTGATACGATTACAACAATATCCAATTGATTAAACCATCTCCATAACGTGCTGTGCTGATCTAGAATAGATAATGCATGTCGGTCCATAACCTAGACCAATTTGCCGGTAACAACAAATATGTCAACCCATTTAGACCAATAACCAAAACTCCAAATCCAAGTGTCCAAACCATGTCTTCGACATAAGCAAGTGATCTCCAGATGATAAAAAGTCATCCTCAGTGCTGGTGAACAATATAACCTACTGGTGAGTGGTATACCATTGACTGTGCATAAGTCACTGAACTTACCGGTGAACATAATGTGGTAGTTCAACATAACCAAAGGTCTCCAGAAGGATAAGTGTTGACATCAATGACAAAAACAATGCAACACATCTATAATACCAAAAATATCCACCTTTGGCATTGATGACAACACAAGATGGAAAAACATCTAAGTGCCAAAACAGAATGCCAAAAACCAAAAACCAACAATCTCCAGAATAGATCAATACTAAAAATCAAAATACAAATGCAGAGAGTATATATCACTCCCCCAATAAGTTGTTGGAATATGTGCAGAGTTTGATGACATGATGATATGGTATGTTGTCATTGATGTCAATATGCTAAAGTATGAACCGACATATTAAAGTAAACAAACTGGCAAGACAACCAGTATGATGATGTAAACCAGTATATGTGAAAAAGTGAAGCTGTATGTTTGTTCAAAGTGAACAGGTATGTTGGAATGAGGATCGGTATATGGGAAGTTTTGTATCAGGGTTTCATTTGGCATGACTATCGATTGGTAGTCTCAGCTTTAGGGTTTTTGGTTGATGCATTGCTTGTGTGATTCAACCGATGAAATCTTGTGATGAGTTAGCATTGTAATGAAGACCAAATCATGTTACCACGTCAGCCTTGCGTGTGTGAAGGATTTCCTTGAGGATCTTGCATGAAGAAGATTTCTCCTATCCACCTCGGGAATGTGCGAAGTCTCTATAAACGGTGGAGAGTGCGTGATGGGTTATCAACTTCCTGAAGCGACAAAGAATGAACATCTTGAGATATGTTCAAGATTGTTGTATTCAATGCAGTATGATTAACGGTTAGGATTGAACTGACTGAATTGTTAAACCTAAATGTTTAGGGTTTAGGGTTTATGCTACCGACCTATCTATTTCTTATAAGGTCGATGATGTTTTTCATTTTGAATTTGTTGGAAAATTTTATGTGTGTATCCAAGTGAAGAGATACTTGAGAAGTGTGTTGATACTTGCAGAGTGTGATTGCAGAAGAAAAAGAGCTAAAGAGGATCTGCCTTGGCATTGTGTGCTGCTATCAGATCAGTGTATTACCTATTGACTTCTAACCATTTCAGCAGTTGGAAAATCCCTTAACTGGGTAGCTTTAACAGACTTTTGTGTAAATCCTTTAACAGGGTGACTCAATACAATGAGTTCTTCAAATCCTCTTGCGAGGTAACCTTTAACAGGGTTCTAACCTTTAACCAGGTGATCCCTAGCATGATCGGTTCCTAGCAGAACCTATTGTAAAAGTCTTTAACCGGACTAGGCTCCTAACAGAGCAGACTTCAAAAGAGTTCAAAGAATAGCTTGTGGGTATTCATCCCCATCGTAGTTTTTCCCAATTGGGTTTCCATGTGAAAATCAGCATGTCATGTGTGATGCTTTTCATGTGATGCTTTGATATTTTCTGTCTAGTGGTAAAGCTTGTTGAACTAGTAGTCATTATATTTCTGATGATATATTACTTGTTTATGCATAAGGGTGAAGTGGAAATGTGATATTAGATTGTAGGGAGATCTAGGCGTTACCAGTTTATGTCTTTCACATTCTCACTGTGTTTTACTGGTAGTGCTCTGATTTAGACCGGTGTTACCATTTACCAGTTAAGTGCAGTCTTTGTAGTCAAACCGGTTTAGGGAAAGTTATTTTGTCTGTACTGATTCACCCCCCCTCTCATTACTAGTTTGGTAATAGCTGTTCATCATTAATTCATCAATTGGTATCAGAGCATCCTCTAGGTCCTCTGTATTGTAAGCTTAATCACTCGAGGAAAATATCCTACTCTAATGATGAAGAGGGAAGGTCCAAAGTTCAATAGAGATAACTTTAAGATATGGGAGGATAGAATGAAGATCTACATTAGAAGTATGGGCGCTCAACATTGGAACTATGTTGAGAATCCTTATGTTATTCCTACAGGTACTCTCACTGGTGATCAAAGAAGAGAGGTTCAGGAGAATGGGCAAGTCATGGAATCCCTAATCAGCAGTCTATCTGACATTGAGTTTATTGATGTTCAGGATAAAGACAATCCCAAAGAAGTATGGGATGCTACGGGGAATATCTATGGCGGTGATGAGCATGTGAAACAAGCTAAGGAAGAGAGCCTTAGGGGAAAGTTTGAAGACATGTAGATGGTTGAAGGAGAGACCATTCAATAATATGGAATAAGAATCAAAACTGTTGTTGGAGACATCAAGAGTGCAAGAGGTAAAATAGATGATTCCACTATTGTTAGCAAAGTCTTGAGATCCTTGTTACTAGTCTATGCAATAAGGGTTGGTGCTATTCAGGAGTTGAGGTCTATAGACAGGACAAAGGTATCCCTAGACTCCATCATTGCTCAGTTGACTGCATATGAGCTAAATAATTAAGTTGGCAGTATTCAAAAGTCTAAATCGGCCTTTAGAGCATCTGTTGTGCCATATAGAAAGGGAAAAGAAGCAAGTACCAGTTGTGAACCAAGATAAAGTAGAGAAATGGATGATGAGGAGATCCTGATGGAATTTGAAGCTCTTCTTACCAAGAGAATTCCTAAGGGAACTGGTAAATACAGAGGTAAGCTTCCTTTGAAATGGTTTTCTTGCAATAGGATAGGACACATTGCTATAAACTATCCTAATGGTGATAATAAGGACAAACCGGAGAATTTCAAGAAGTTCAAAGGGGGAAACAAGAGAAACTATTTTATAGAAGTTGATGAAGGTGTCACTGATGAGGAATCAGAAGATGAATGATGCGGAGAGTGGTGGACAACCCTCAAATCCAAGGTGTTAAAGAAAAAATTGTCCTTTATCCACTAAGCTCCACACCTTTGATCAATACACAATAATCATAAGTCCCCACATGAAAACATCAAACACACACTAAGTCCCCTTTGCATTTTGACTGTATTGTTCCTTATAGACAGTCATACCCTTGCTCCATTCTTACCAAGTTGTTACATCTCTTGTCACCAAACCCTTGTGCACATAGAGTTTTGATGCTTCATAATATCACTAAGATCCCCTAGGTCTTACTCACACCATTCTCATTCACCATAGGCACTACAATCTCAATATTCAACAAAAAGAATTTAGATTTGCAGACCCACTGTTTTATAATAGTCATGACTTACTCATCAAATGATAGATTGTGAGATTACCTAATGGAACCATGTCCTTACCAAGGCTCTTCAATCATTCAAGCTAACTCCACAAAAACACTCCTAGGTTTTGTTCACACTCACCTTGCTCACTAGATTCATCAAAAACAACTTCATGATTTAATAAAGCATAAAGTTACCTTCTTGCTGTCTCTTTGGATAGACTTGTACACAGAGGTCTATATCTTTTTAACCACAAGATATATCTTCAATCCCTCCGGTGAGAGTTGGTACAATCTAGTTATTTACAACATATTAAAATATTATAAAGATCCAACGGTTTGTTGGAAAGATGTGGTACCCGCATCTGGACTGAATTTTATGCATTGTTATTTCTCCATTTTCTTAAAAAAAAAATTAATTTTCTCCCATAACTCTTGATGAAAATACTTGCCAGAAGAACTGAAAAGAAGTTAATATTAAAGAAAAATAATATGCAGGTAGAGATATTTCAACAAGATTCCATTTAGAGCAATAAAAACATAAAAACAGAGACTATTATAAAACTGTTATAACAGAAACGTTGCTGAAAGATGAATGCTTTTATTGATATTCTTTTCCAAACCAACGACCACATGAGTCCTTTGATCCCCAATGATTAAATTGATTTTTCTCATTTTTTTTTTATATCACACCTCTCATCCCCCTCATGTTATTTACAAGTAGAGATCTTTTAAATAAATAAGAAAAAAAAAAACCCAATAACTTCCTAAACTAACTTTTGTAAACTCCTATAACTGTTCTTGCTGACCGACAAGTGCAATTTCCTTTGCACATTAACTATAATAATTATGTGTCATGGATTTGACAACATAGTTTTCAACTTCATGATGATTAAAAAACTATTATTTATCATCTCAAAGACTCTTATACCACTAAGGCTCAAACCTTTATGGGTCTCATACCCAATTACATCAAACTTGCCTCTAAATGGCTTAACAAGCCTTATTACAATACAAAATGAACTTAAAAGTCCAAGTGTATTCCAGAACCTTCAAATTGTTGTCATCCTCGTTAAGTCTTCAAGTCTTTGTTCCTGTCACATCTTGGACAGGACGTGCCCCTGCACCAATGAAGAAAGTGAAGACATTGTGTTTGTAGCAGTTAAGGAAGATGTGTTAGACAAGAAGGATCTTGTCTCCTGCTTTGATAATTCCAATGAGTTGATTATTGACAGTGGTTGTTCTCACCACATGACTGGTGACCGGAGTAAGTTTCTATCTCTGGAAGAGTATGATGGTGGTGTGGTCCGATTTGGTAATGATGCACCATGTATGGTAAAAGGCAGAGGGTCCATCTCTCTAAATGGAAAACGTAGTGTTGATAATGTGTATTGGACAGAAGGTCTCAGGCACAACCTTTTGAGTGTTGCCCAGCTGAATGCTAATGGACTCACTTTGGAATTCAAAGATGGAGTGTGAAAAATAAAAGGAAAGAGTGGAAAACTGATGGCCACCGCTATGCAGACCAAAGGTAACTTATTTTAGCTAAATGCAAATATCAGTACATGTCTAATGGCTAAGTTTGATGATAGCTAGATATGGCATAGAAGACTCTGCCATGTAAAGTTTGATAATATTGTGAAGGCCAGTAAGATCAAGGCAGTTAGAGGATTGCCTGTACTGAGCAAACTGGAGAATCCTTTATGCAGAGAGTGTCAATTGGGGAAAATGTCTTCCTCAACCTTCAAAGGTAAATCTTTCACTGCAGACAATTTACTTAATCTTGTGCATACTGATTTGTGTGGTCCTATGAAAACTAGGAGTGTGCAAGGAGATAGGTACTTTATGATTCTTATTGATGATTTCTCAAGAATGATGTGGGTCACATTCTTGAGAGACAAGTCTAAAGCCTTTGGAAAATTCAAAGCCTTCATAGCACTGGTTGAAAAAGAAGGTGGCAAGAGAATCAAATGCCTTAGAACTGACCAAGGAGGTGAGTTCACTTCTAGTGAGTTCAATAAGTACTATGAAGAGAATGACATCAGAAGGCAACTGTCTACCCTCTAGACTCCACAACAGAGTGGCCTAACAAAGAGAAACAACTAGATTGTAGTTGAAGCAGCCAGAACAATGTTGATCCAAGGAAAAGCTGCTCACACTTTTTGGAGAGAAGCGGTGAGCACTGCAGTCTACACAATGAACTAGGTACTCATAAAAAAGGGTAAGGATAAAACACCTTATGAGTATTGGACCGGTAAGACTCTAGTAGTAAGCTACTTTAGAGTGTTTGGTAGCAAGTGTTATATCAAGAGGAGTGAACACCAAAGCAAGTTTGATGCAAAATGTGATGAGAGAATATTCCTAGGGTATTCCACAAAGAGAAAATCTCTCAAATATTTTAACAATAGGACTTAGAGAATTGTTGAAAGAATCAATGTTAGAGTTGATGAAACCTTTGAGAAACCCGAGGAAACTGACAGTGAGCAAGTGGGAGATGAACCAGTTGTAACCTTCTGGGAACCAGTTGCAAAACAACCTAGTACCAGCAACAGTGCTCCTACACCAATAGATGCTGATGCTAATGAAGATAAGGATGAAGAAGAAAAGCAAGAGGAAACAACTAAGATCATTCCTAGGTATGTAAAGTTGAATTATGATCCAAAGCAAATCATAGGAGACAAGGATGCAGGAATTCTTACAAGAAGAAAGGTCAGAGAAAACTCTTGCATGATCTTTGAATTTGAGCCTAAAACATTTAAAGAGGCACACAAAGATGAAGACTGGATAAGGCAATGGAAGAGGAACTTGACCAGATAGAAAATAATGGTACATGGTCTTTGGTACCCAGACCTGAGCATAAAAATGTCATTGACACCAAATGGGTTTTCAGAAATAAGCTTAATGAAGATGGCACAGTGGTAAGAAATAAAGCCAGACTGGTGTGTAAAGGATATGCTCAAGAAGAAGGAGAAGGCTATGGAGAAACCTTTGCTCTAGTAGCTAGATTGGAAGGAGTTTGTATGCTTCTTGCATATCCAGCCTTCAAGGGATTCAAAGTATATCAAATGGATGTAAAATCTACATTCTTGAATGGAATACTTGAAGAGGAGGTGTATATAGAACAACCAAATGGGTTTTCCCTATCAAAAGACAGTGACATGGTGTGTAGGCTACATAAAGCCTTGTCTAGATTGAAGCAGACACCTAGAGCATGGTATGAACGCTTACACTCCCATCTTGTGAAGATTGGATTTGAAAGAACAAGTGAAGATAGAAATATCTATTTGAAGTCAGAAGGAGATCAAATTCTGATCTGTGAAATATTTGTTGATGACATAACTTTTGGCGGAGATGACAAGATGAGTCATGATTTTGCAGATGAGATGAAGAAGGAATTTGAGCTGTCACTGTATGTGGGGAAAGTGGGTTGATGAAACTCAATATATGAAAATATTCCAAAAGACTTGTCCACACACACACATGGGACTTCTTGGTGCAAGTTATGGAGCTATGAAGGATAGCTCAACTTCCCAAGGTTGATTCCATGGTTCTCTATCTCACAAGGTCCCTCAAGCCAATGTCTTTTTTCTCAGATCACTGAGTAAAGTGACTTAGGGATGAATAATGCAAGAATGAGGGATTCTTTAGATTAATTCTAACATGAATGCATCCTATTTATGCATGTTTCTACAAAATGGATTAAACTAGATTATAAGATGACAAGGTTAGTAGCAATACTATCCTAACATGATACACTAGTTAATGATTTAAGCTAATGATAATAGAAATACTCTAAAATGCATATTAGATTAATTCCTATTGCAAAGAGAGGCTAAATGCAAGCTAAAATTGAGCATAAATGAGATACTAAAAGCTTGGATGATAAAATGGAGGGATGGAGAGCTCTATTTATAGTGAAAATAGGGCAATGGAGGGTCAAGATTGGAGGAGTTATCAAGGGTCAGGATTGAAAGTTATCAATCCATGTTTACAATTTTCACCAATGAAATGGTGACAACTGTCAACATAAGACTGTTTGAGAGGAGAGGTAGGAAGCATTAAATGCTTGCAGGGACATGATGGTTACCTTAAGAGGTAAGGATTAGGATTAGATTAGAGTTTATTCAATGGATAAAGCTTTTACCTGAAGGATAAACTCTTGTGCAAGGGATTAAGGAATAACCATGGTCAAAGCATTAAAGACTTGATGAGACCCTTGGGTTACATGAGGGTTAAGCTAGTCAAAAAGTGTCTAACTATACAAGAGGGTTGAGTTAACCATTAATGGTTTGGAAGACTTTCAAGGTTAAGTTGTTGAAGACCTAAAGCCTTTAATGGTTTTCAAAGACTTTGAAGGTTTGAGAAGTGACTTCCCTTTGCTTAGGGA
The DNA here is from genome assembly GCF_030272615.1 of Cryptomeria japonica. Lineage (NCBI taxonomy): Eukaryota > Viridiplantae > Streptophyta > Pinopsida > Cupressales > Cupressaceae > Cryptomeria > Cryptomeria japonica. The sequence continues at coordinate 678,853,353 of NC_081411.1, forward strand.
TGTGACAATGATTAGGATAGGATTAGGCTAATTAGAAGGAGTTAGAAGAATCTAGAAGGGATTTAGGCATGCAAGTGGATTTTGTAGGAGAATGCAAGTGGGAGGAATTTTGGGATTTTCAATTAAAATAAAATCATTTATTTCAATTAAATGGTGTAATTTGCATTTGGATAAATATTTAAATAAATATTAATTTATTTAAATGTGAATGTGAATTTTGGATTTAAATAAATCTTAATTTATTTACATGAGAAAAAGGAAGATAAAGCATTAAATGCTTGAAGACTTTGAGGGAAACCATTAAAGGCTTAAGAAGACTCTAGAAAGAAGCCATTAAGTTTGAAGACTTTAAATTTGAAGACTTTAAGTTTGAAGACTTTAAGGGAAACCATTAAAGGCTTAAGAAGACTCTAGAAGGAAGCCATTAAGTTTGAAGACTTTAAGGGAAACCATTAAAGGTTTCAAGTGGGTGAGGATAAATAGGATTTTAAATAAATAATTTTTATTTAAAATAGTTGTGCAACTTGCATTTGTAGGAAAATACAAGTGGGTGGATGATAAATAGGATTTTAAATAAATAATTTTTATTTAAAATAGTTGTGCAACTTGCATTTGTAGGAAAATACAAGTGGGTGGAGGATAAAGGATTAATTAAAATAAATTGCTTTATTTCAATTTGGTTGCAAGTTGGAGATTTAAATAAATTAGATTTATTTAACTGGGGTAAACTATTTAATTAAATGTAAATTTAATTAAAAGTAGAGAGAAGGGGTTTAATTAAATAAAATGATTTATTCAATTAAATGATAGAAAGGGCTTAAGTGAATTTAAATAAATAAATTGAATAATTTATTTAATTAAATAGAAGAATGTGGTGATTTAATTAAATTAGATTTAACTAAAATAGAGGAATGAGAATAAAATGAACATTAAATATTCATTTAGGAATATGCTCATTTTTATACGTCTACATTTTGCCCCTCTTTGAAGTGATGTGTGTGCACATGTTGATTCAAAGAAAATGATGTGTCGTCATGAGTTGTTTATGATCAATGTGATGTCTTGTCGAGATGTTCATGTCGTGCCCCAGATTTTGATAAATGATGTTGATAATGCCCCCTCGAGAGATGAATCAAAATTTTAAAAATTTGAGTCTGTTGAATGCGAGAAGTTGATTCAACTCCCGATAATGATGTTTGCAAGGGTTTGATATGAGACCACAAGCAATTTACATGTTCGTCCACGCAACCCTAATTTTCATTTACCCTATAAAAGGGAAAAAGTGAGTTATTTTGTCTCATTTGTGCTTGCTAACTTTGGAGAAAGTGACACTTGGAGAAAAGACAAAATGCCGATTCTGTTTGCGTCTCATCGATTTGAGTGCTTTCGAAGGTATCAGAGGCCCGCCACGTATGGACCACCGATAAGTCATCATTTTTGACCCCTTTTCGATTTTTGCTTTGTCATTTTTGATCATGTTTTGGAATTTTTCCACACGAATTTAACGGTTTAGTGCGTCTGGGTTAAACCGTAGTGCATACGATTGGTTGCGTAGCGCGTAGAGTCTAATGAAATACAGTAGCGTCCGGGTAGATTAGGATAGCGCAGCGGTGAGTGGAAAATCTTGGGTAAAGTGGGATTTTGGATGAAGAAAAAAATAGGTAGGTTTTTGCTAGTTTTATGGGGATAAGTGTGAAGTGGCAGTTTGTGTGTCTACTGTCATTGTTTTGATAAGTTGTCCAATATGAGTTCCGATATGGTTTTTGGATAGATAACTTGATTTGATTTGCAATGTTTCAAGTTGATATATATGTGGAACTTGAGTTGTTTTATAAGCTGATATCATTGTGGAACTTGAGTTGTTTTACAAGTCGATATGGTTGTGGAACTTGAGTTGTTTTACAAGTTGATATGGTTGTGGAACTTGAGTTGTTTTACAAGTTGATATGATGTGATATGGAAATGGATTGGATATGATGCGGAACTTGATTAGATTTTCAATGTTTCAAGTTGATATGAATCTGATTTGCGATATGAATTGATTGGATGAAGAAACTGATATTGGACTTGTTTTATTTTTTACAGGAGCGACTTGGAGTTGTTCAGTCGTGAGAGCGATTTCTGAGACCATGGCCATTGATAACACAATTGATGCAAGTTGATAGGGATATCATTGAGAGGTGTGGCTCAAGCAGAGACTTTGGAGAGAGTGGCGGCAGGTGGCTCGATGAGAGACATCCCGAGGGAGTTGGCTTTGAGAGCCAAAGAGGCGGAGTATTATCGGAGGCATTATGAGGATGTGGTTCCCAGGGAGCGCCGAGTTCTGAGTTTCACAGCTTTGAGATCCAGTCGATCTAGGGAGACCGGGTCGAGGACAGAGAGTAGGGGTGTGACAGGGCCTGTTCGTTAGGATCCACCTGAGGATCTTGGTGCTGGGACATCTGCTGCGAGACCATCACCCTCAGGAGATAGTCATACTTGCGAGACATTTTCTCTATTTTATTTTGATCATTTTGTTGTTTTTGGCACAAACATGACATATTTTGCACATTGATCATTTTTGAGATATATATGACACCATTTTCTTTGATCCTTATGTGATGTGTTATGGTTGATGCTTTCTATATGATTTTGTTGCTTCTATGATGATGATGCAATGCTTAGATAGATGCATGTGATTTGATATGTGATTAATATGATGTGATAATGCATGATATATGAGATGTATCTTATATAATATGATTTGATGTGAGATGTATCTTTAAAATGAGATGTATGATAATGATATGTTGTGCGCAACTAATTGTTAAATGATATGCAACTAATTGTAAAATGATATGCAACTAATTTGAGCATCCTCATTCTGCGTTTGTCATCCCTGTATAGTCACATGTTTTTGCCTTCTTTGTAGGTATCATCATTGAACATTGATTTGTGTGGCATATGTTGAAAATTTATACAAGCATAATGGTATAATTGAACCATAATGACCTGAGAAAAATTTACATGGTTTTTGATTTTGCAAGATGGCACAAGCATCAAGGTATAATTGAACCAGGACAACCTGAGTGTCGATTGCGTATAAACAGACAAGATTAAACCATTTGTATGCGCAAAGTGGATTCATGTCTTCAATGATATGCATTGAATCACATCTTGAGACAAGTATTTGCACAATACAAATGATCGCCTCACAGATAGAAAACTAAAAAGATATTGGAGGTTCCATGACTTTCTCTAGCTTGATGCATCATTGAGAAAATCTAGAGGATCCAATAGTTCAAAAAGAGTTCAAGTGCCAAAATAGTAAGAACTTCATGCAAGATGCAAACATTTGATACTTCAGAAAATCATCCATCATGTGTTCTGAATCCGTTAAGTGTATCCATGTTTGGTTCTCTTCATGTTTTGATGAATGTTTGTCTTAACATGATTCTCTTGGTTCATTGCAAGTTCTTGTTTTATTGATAGGACAGGATGTAGATCAATGTTGCCCCTGGCTAGATTTATTGTCTGACGTGGATATGTATAGTGATTACCAAGCCATGGTGAGATATGATGAAATGATTTGTGGATTGGCCAGGAGAGTGACTACGCTAAGTATGTCCTGGATAATGCCTAGTTTGATAAAGGTGTTGGGCAATGGCCATTAGTATTTGGATTTATGGCTATATAACAGGCTCAAGAATAAAGATAGATAGAGGAGCTGTCCTCTCACAATAGTGCCTGTTTGCCAGGTTTTCACTAATTGTTTTTATTGTACCTTTTTATTTGCTTTTTCTTGATTTTTTAATTTTTTTGTTTACTTTTTCTATGCATTAGACTACTCAAGTGTAGTACTTCTTCAGATGGATGCTGTTAGTTGGTTCATTGAGCACATCTCCTTCTAAAGTTGTTAGCTGATAAGCACCTGATCCATAGACTGATATGATGACATAGGGACTTAACCAGTTAGGTTCAAATTTCCCTTTCTTTTCTCGATCTTGTTGATTTCTAGGATTTTCCTTGAGTACTAGGTCACCAACTTTAAAATTTCTGGTAATGACCTTGTGGTTGTAGCCTCTGCACATGCATTGCTGATATGCTTTGAGATGAGTGTAGGCATGTTGGCATCTTTCATCTAGCAATTCAAGTTCTTGTAGTCGGTTAACTCGATACTCTTCATCTGGGATTAAGCCTTTTAGAGAGACTTTGAGAGATGGAATTTCTACCTCCAGGGGTAAAATAGCTTCTGATCCATATACCAATGAGTATGGTGTCGCTCCTATAGGTGTGCAGATGCTAGTTCTGTATGCCTGAAGTGCTGGATTGAGTTGTATGTGCCAATCTTTGCCTACATCATTCACTGTTTTCTTTAGGATTTTCAATATTGTCTTGTTGGATGCTTCTACTTGACCATTCCCTTGTGGGTAGTAAGGTGTAGAGAAATGATGTTGTATTTTGAATTTTTCACATAGTTCTCGAACATCTTGGTTTTTGAAAGGCCATCCATTATCAGTGATAATGGAACTTGGAATACCATATCTGCAGATCAGATAATTTAGGATAAAAGAGGCAATTTGTTTCCTAGTCACTGTGGTCATGGGGACTGCTTCTATCCACTTGGTAAAGTATTCTATTGCAGTTATAATGAACTTGTGTCCATTTGAAGATGAAGGATGCATTTTGTTGACCAAGTCTAGTCTCCATTGACAAAAGGGACAGGATGTCGTGAATGGTTGCAGTTCCTGTGCTGGTGCATGTATCAGATTACCATGGATTTGACATTTAGGACACTTTTTTGCAAAGTGATAAGAGTCTTTTTCCATTGTCGGCCAGTAATATCCCGTTCTCAAAATATTTTTAGCAAGAGTAGTACCACTTGAAAGTGTGCCACAAATGCCTTCGTGAAGCTCATGTAAAGCAGAGTTAGATTCATTACGATCAAGGCAATGAAGAAGAGTACCATCTAGACCTCAACGGTATAAAGTATCAGCAGTGAGGGTATAACGGGTAGCTTGTTGGATAAAGTTAAGTTTTTGGTTTCTGGATAGGTCAATGGGTAAGATATTGTTCTTAAGGTAGTTGTATATCAGTCCATATAACGAAGAATCTGAACCGGTCAAGGCATAGATAACATGGGATTCAAAGTGGTCATAGGCGAGGGAGAACAATTGCTCTACCAAAAACTCATAATGACTCTGTTGCTCTGGAATTTGTAGTAATGAAGCGATAGTAGCCATTGCATCGACTGCTTTGTTGTTCAACCTTGGTATTTGCTCAAAGGTGTTGTGTACAAAATATTGCTTGAAGTCATCCACCATTCACTTGTAGGGTAGCAGCTTGTCATCCTTTGTCTGATAGTCATTGTTGATTTGATTGACGACTAGTTGTGAGTCTCCGTAGACCTTTAACTCTGTGATTTTCCATTCTACAGCCATTTTGATGCCTATAACCAATGCCTCATATTCAGCCACATTATTTGTGCATGGGAACATAAGCCTATATGATCTTGGTATAGTGTGTCCTTCAGGAGTGATGAATAGAATGCCAACACCTGAACCATGTTGTGTGTAGGATCCGTCAAAGTATAGGGTCCATTGTTTGGTAGAAATAGCAAGAACATCCCTATCTAGAAATTCAATCTCCATAGTTTGTTTTCCTGGTAGCGGTGCTTCAGCCAACTGATCTGCAATTGCTTGTCCTTTGATAGCTCTTCGATTTGTGTAGTGGATATCAAATTCACTAAGAATCATGACCCATTTAGCCAATCTGCCTATAAGAGCTATGTTGCTGAGTAGATATTTGAGAGGATCAATTTTTGCCACTAGCTTAATTGTGTGTGCTAGCATATAATGTCAGATTTTTTGAGAAGCGAAGACTACTATTAGACAAGCCTTCTCAATGAATGTATAGTTGAGTTCATAGCCATTCAATGTCCTGCTAATGTAGTATATAGCTCGTTCTTTTCCTTTTTGATCTTCTTGTGCCAATAGTGCCCCTAATGATATATCTGTTGTTGAAATGTATAAAATGAGTGGCTTTCCTGCTATTGGTGGTACTAGAACTGGTGGATTCATCAGATACTGTTTGATTTGATAAAAAGATTCTGCACATTTGGCTTCCCATCTGAATGGTACATTTTTATGTGACAAATGGTTAAATGGGAGACTTTTATTTGCTAGTTGAGTAATGAATCACCTGATTGATTGAAGTCATCCTTGTAGAGATCTGAGTTGATTGATATTCTTTGGTGGTGGCATCTCCATAATGGCTTGTACCTTTGCTGGATCTACTTCAATACCTTTAGCTGAGACTATGTAGCCTAGTAACTTGCCTGATGTAACCCTGAAGACACACTTCTTAGGGTTGAGTCTGACTTGGAATTTCTCCAATCGATCAAAAAACTTTTCTAAGATGCTTAGATGTTCTACTCTGGTGAAGGATTTAGCTAGTAAATCATCCACATAGTCTTCCATGAAGGTATGCATCATGTCATGAAAGATTGTTGTCATTGCTCGTTGATAAGTAGCTCCTGCATTCTTTAAGCCAAAAGGCATAACATTCCAATAATACGTTCCCCAAGGATAGGTAAATGTTGTTCTGTCTTGATCTTCTGGGGCTATTTTGATTTGATTATAGCTCGAAAAACCATCCATTAGTGATAACATTGCATGGCCTACTGTGAGGTCTACAATTATGTTGATACTAGGCAAAGGAAAGTCATCCTTTGGATAGGCTTTGTTGACATCTCTGAAGTCAGTGCATATTCTAATACTACCATCTGGTTTTGATACTGGAACAATGTTGAAAATCCATTCTGCATAGTCGATAGGTCGAATGAATCTGATATCTAATAGTTTCTTTAGTTCAGCTTTGACCATGAGTGCCACATGGGGATTCATCTTCCGCAGTTTTTGCTTAACGGGCTTAACTCCTGGAGTAATGGACAAGTGATGCATGATTAAGTGTGGAACAATTCCAGGCATATCTGCGTATGACCAAGAAAAGTTGATTTACTTTTCTTTAAAAAAATTGACAAATGCTGATTTTTCTTCCCCTGTCAGAGATTCTGCTAGGTGTATGTTTTTGGCTACTTCTGTAGTACCAATGTTGATTGATTGAGTGGGCTCAATCAATATGGGTGATTGCTCATGAAAATGTTAAGGAAGAGTGTCAAGTCTCCCATCTTTAGGTGCCTTAAAAAGGTTTTCACCCTCAGATGCATCCTTTATTTTTACTTTTTTGTGATCTATAGTTGCCATTGACTGGTTTTCAGCAATAGATCCTTTATTTGGTTCATTTTTGTGACTGAGAGACTTGGCACTCCCTTGGCTGTAGACATCATCACTTTGTTCACCGGTAGAGCCTATTTCTGGATTAATGATACATAGGTAGTGGATAATAGATTCATCATTCAGGAAAATTGGTATATCATGTATTTCAGGTTCATCCCAGTCAATTAGGTTAGGAAAGACAAGCGGTAAGGAATCATTTGGTGGATCAAGCTCTGCTGCTGTAAGTGTCATGATGGAGGTATTTTTGTGATTGGACTGGATGTTGAAGAAATTAAAGATTTCATCAAGGTCTTCGATGGTATCATCTTCCGTATAGACTTGTTCATAATGGCGTTGCTCGTTTTCCTTGGCGTCATAGATATTTTGTGGACCAAATTCAAGTGGTCTATCTTCTGTGCTGCGTGCTTCTTGAGACATGGGTGTATGGCTTTGTTTTGCACAGATATCCTTAGTAGCAGTAGAACAACTACCCCATTCATATTCATTGGATTCAATTTCAGAGGTAGTATCCCACATTCTATCAGAGTTGTGAACTGGTATGTTGTAGGGTGAGAATAGGTCTTTGATGATTGATACAAGTTTTACAGTTTTCTCAGATTCCGTGTCAGATCTTGCCTCCACTCTCTGTATTTGTTCATATACGGTCCCTTCTGGAGGAGGAATAATGCTATCAGGGTTTGATTCTGCTTTGTTGGATATAGGATTTTGAGCATAATGTACTTCTATAGATGTTTCCTTCTTTGGAATGATGGGTTTTGTTTGAGTTTGTTTCCTTTCTTGGTGTTCATGTTCCTGACGTATTTTCTCTACTGACTCAGATAATGCTTCCTGCTAGGATTCTTCTTTGTACTTCTTCTTTGCTTTCCACTGAGGTTTTTGATATTTGTGTTGTGTCCTTCTTGGTGGCAGAGTGAGTTCAAAACCCAATCCTGTTTTGTCTCTATTGAACTGTGAATGAGGATCTATTGGGTCGGTGACGCCTTCTTTACGTTTTCCGATAGGTCCTTTGCCATTATATCCCATTTGTTGCATGATTAAGTAACCTTTTTCATACATGTGTATGGGTAGGACTACTTCCATGGCAACTGCCCTGTTATTTTCCTCTTCATCCTTGTATAACCAACTAAGGATGTCCTTTTCCTCTGATTCATTTTCCAAAGTGTCTAGCTAGATGAATGTGCCATCAAACTTGGTGATGGGTTGAATTGCTTGATGTGTTGATGTTGTAGGTAATCCATGGGATTTAGGTGATGTTGGTAAGTTAGCCAAACACATGGGCTTTAAAGAGTATTCTCCCATGGCGTACTCTTTGATTTTCAGTGTTTGCTTGAAATCTCGAGATAGTGATGCAGACTTGTCTTGTTGAAGATTTGGTGCTAAAGAATTTTGTTTTTCTCTATTATGTGGAACTAGGCTATCTTGGGCTGCCCTCATTGCGTTGTAATGTTGAAATGGACTGTGATTAGCTAATATAGAAATTTCTTGCCCATTGTAGGGAAATTTTACACACTGGTGATAGGTAGAAGGCATTGCTTGCATTTCATGGATCCAGGGTCAACCTAATAAGATATTGTAAGTAAGGTCTATGTCTAATACCTGACACATAGTATCCTTCTGTATTGGTCTGACCTGAATCAGCAACATTACGGTTCCTTTAGATGATCTTTCTTCATCATCATATGCCTTTATAGTAATCTTTTTGCATGGATCAATAGACTCCTCTGAGAAGCCTAATGCACAGACAAGTTTTAAGGTACATATATTAAGCCCAGCTCCTCCATCTATCAATACTTGTTTTACTCGGTGTTTATAGATGATGACTTCAATATGGAGAGGAGTATTATGTGGATGGCTTAATGAGATATTATCCTGCTCAGAAAAGGTGAGATTATGAGGTCCCGTCATATGAGCAACCATGGCTTGGAATTTGTCAGCATCCAGATCTTGAGTTACATTGGTTTCCAATAGCACTTGCTCAAATATGTCTTTGTGTTTTGGTGAATGTTTTAGCAACTCTAGTATAGATATTTGAGGAGTTTTGTGCAGTTGGTTGACTAAATCATATTGAATTTTGGCTACAGTGTTTGTTGTTGACATATTTCCCTTCAAGACATATTTTTGAGCTCTGGTTGTTACGTTGATAGATTCATGATTATGCTAGTCTCGGATTGTGATGACATTTACATGATTGTCTACAACTGATATATGATTGACATGAGCCCCACAGGTATTGTTTGAACTTGAAGCTCCATCTTTGTTGTAGTTTGGAAGAGGATTCTTAAAGGCTCCATGGTCACTATTTGTCTTGAGACCATCCACTGTTAAATCACCTCTATCAATCATGTCTTGAACAATGTTTTTCAATCTCATGCAATCGTTCATTTGATGGCCTTTGTTGTGATGGAAATCACAAAAATGCGAGTCATTCCACCAAGGTGGTTTGACTTGTGGTTCATAGTTGCTGATTGTGCGTAAAGAGATAATTTTGTTTCCCAGGAGTTCTCTGAATGTTGACTCTAGTGATTTTCCCAATGGTGTGTAGATGCGTTTTTGAAAATTCTTAGTGTTACCTCGTGAATTGTTATTAGGCCCTCAATTTGTGTTATTGTTTTGAGCATTGTTGGTATTGGGTTGACTTTGATTGGTATTCAGTGTGTAAGCATTAGTATCTGGGTTAGCATCTTTGGGATTCTTTGTAGCTTGAGGATTTCCTGTTAAGGCGAGCACAGGTTGTTTAGATTTTGGGTCATGTGGTTCATTGCCTCCTTCGTTTCCATTGTTTTTGTTTCTGGTCTAGAATCTAGATTTGTCTAAGCTGTTGTTGTTTTGGTTATTGTAATTTGATGAACTTGTTCCTTCTTTGAAGAATTTGAGTGTTCCTTTCTTGACACACGCTTCCTCTACTTGAATTCTATTTTCTATCAGTTTAGTGAAAGACGGTATGCATTGGAGCTTGAGCCTGTAACTCATCTCACTATTCAAGTTATCGATGAAAATTTCCATTTTCTCCTTTTCATGAATATCACTAGGATATCGTGAAACCATACGGTGCCAACGTTGAAGGAATACCATGAATGTTTCATTTTTTTTCTATTTGGTGTTATAGACATCCAGCATGGTGATAGCATGTTGAATGTTATAGGAATACTGTGTTATGAATTTGTTGACTAGTTCATCAAATGATCTGACAGGAGGTGTGATTTTGGATAGCCACTCCATTGTTTGTCCTCCCAAGCTTCTTGGGAATAACCTCATCAGATAGGTGTCGTCATGAGCAAATTCAAGACTCATGGTGCAGAATTCTCGTACATGATCACAGGGATCGCTTTTCCCATCGTACTTGTCAAATTTAGAAACATTTGAATTTGGAGGAAAAGGGACCATGTTCAATCGTCTATCAAACGGATAAGGACAAATTTCATTTAATGAGTACCGTACTGTTGTTCCTTGTTGTATGTCTTGCATTTGTCTTTGTAACATTTGCATTTGCTGAGTAAGAGCAACCAAAGGTGCATTATTTGATCGAGGGAAGAAATCTCCCCTTGCATTAGTTCTCAGTTGAAAAGGTGTGTTGAATGGTATGTTTTGCTCCGGTATGTTTTGTTCGGGTATATTCAGTTCTGGGATATTTTGTTCAGGTGTGTTTTGTTCGGGGTCTCGAATTTCTTCTTCTCTTTGTCGTTCTTGATATTCGTAATGTCAAGATCCTATTTTGAAAATGTTTGTGTCTAAGTCTTCGGGAAGTTTAACTCCTTTACTTGTGAGCATGAGTAGATATTTTTCTTTGTCACTCTCCATGAGTCATTCTACAAGTTTTTGAAAGGAAGCACTTTCTTGACATTCTCGAAGGAGTTCATCAGTGATTTCAGGTTCCTCTAGATGAGGACCTTCAAAAGGATTAGATAACCTTTGATTCATGCTTGATTCTGGTGTTGTTTCACTTTGTTTGTTTTGTTGAGAGCGAGTAATAGGCATCTAGTAAAAACTTTTTGTGATAAAGGGGATAAAATCCTCTTCGATGTGTTGCTCAAGGGTTGGTGGTTTGAATTGAGGTATGTTGTAAGTGATGCACTCATCGGGAAAGAATGCAGGATTGATCTTTCCTCCTTGATTGATTTGTTGAATGAATGCAAACTTCTGGCAGAATGCTCTAGTCTTCAAAGGTTCTTTGTCAAATTCGTTGGATTTTTTTTGAATATAGAGTCGTACATGACGAAGAAATATTTGATGAGATTTGAAGAGTTGACGACTGATGTATAAAAATTTATTTCTTTTGGCAAATTTCAAAGGACTTCGTTGTTGTTTCTTCAACTGAGTGTTACGATAAATATTATTTCATCTTAGAATATGAGGATTAGTCGTGCATAAGTGATTTAATGGTTTCCTTTGAGTTGTTTTTGGATTCAGTTTATCTTGTTTTGAAGACTTCAAGTTTTACTTTATCAAAGTGAAGGTTTAGATGTCCCCTCAGGACAAAGTGTGCCAAATGATATGCATAAAGTTTCCCGATATGGAAACTTGATTTTACAACTTGGAGTTTTGAACAAGTGTGTTTGGGATAAAATCCGTGAGATAAGGACCTATTTGTCACTTGTTGTGATGTTTCCTGATTTTGATAGGATAGATATGTTTATCGTGTAACTAGTTTTGGATGTTTGGACAACTTTTGTTTAACCAGAAATTTGCTCTAGAAATAGTTTTAAACACTATGTTTTGATATTCTGGTTTGACAAAAAATAAAGCTGATGAAAGGAGGTTTTCAAAAAATGTTTTCAAAATTTATCACTGTTTTGTCCCTTGTTTCCTATTGTTTCCAAATTGTGATGAAGCGCTATTGTGAATACGTGAAGCACTAAGTGTAATACTTGACGCACTACGTAATGGTTGATATGCGCTACGATGTTGCTCTTACGCACTAAACTGCCCTGTTTTGACTATTTTTTGTGATTTTGGTGTTTTGCCTCAAGTTTTCAATACTGATGGATGATTTTCTGAAGTAACAAATGCAAACAAAACACAAAATGCGTAACCATTTTTGCCTAATCTAAACAATAAGTATATATTCTGCGAGGATGTGTTCGAATCCCCAATGTTTTAACAGGTTTGGTTACAATGAATACACTTCAAAAAGACTCTTTATTCAAAGGTCATAAGTAATACCATAGCCCACTAGTCTCGATACTCCATCAGCTCAAACAGCCATGTCACCCCCTAGAGGGCGCCCATTTTTTTGCCTTTTGCCAGAAATTAACTCAAAGGGAATTGCTTCACAATTGAGTAGTTATCATGGGAGATATATGGTGAGTGATCTTGGGGGTGGATTCTTCCCCACCCTTGCACTATGATATTACAAATGTCTGGTTACTGACTTGGCTCAAGGTTTCTATTTCTAAAGTTCGTAATCAAGCTTCCTGTTCGGTCGTCAGTGATAAACTCCCTCAAGAGGTTTCCCAACCTTTAGAACAAAGGCTTTATGTATCTCAAGGATACTGGGGGAAGGCTAATCGCTGTGCACAACCGTTGAAAAGGACTTTCACCACTTTCCACTTTTGATTATAGTGGGTTGGAACACTTGGTGTCAAAGCCGTTTCCCACTTAGGTCGTTCCCTTCACACCGGCCATAAAGGGCTTTAAGAGTTTTTCAACCCCTCGGGAAGGAAGGTCTGCAAAAGGATGTAAATGCTTTAAATGACTGAAAGCATAAGAGTAGTCTGGCTTTTTGATCACCCAGTTAAGGGGAGAGCATATACCTTCTACTTTCAAGACAAGGCAATCAAGTTGTTCTTTTTATCCTTTCAATTCAGTAATTTTCTAAAATCTATATGGAGATGTTGCTCCACAAAAACATGGTGTTTATTTTATCCCTTCAAAGCAATGATTTTCTAATCTAGGAAAAGAACCTGGTCAACAAAGCAAAACTTCGATGTTTGGTCAACAAAAGAAATCGATCAAAAGGGGAAGATCTTCCCTCTTTAATTGTGAAAAAAAATTTAAAGTGTGGTTCTTTTTCCTTGAATTTTTTTAAAATTGATCCTTTTATGCACCAAAGGATGGTGAAGTTCTTTTTAAACACCTTTTCTTTGCAAAATGGAGAAATTGTTTTGTTCTTTTTAGAGCCCAATTGAAAATTTCTCTCTTAGAAAAGCAAAAAAAATATTGTTTTTGTGGTTTTTTTTAGAGCCCAATTGAAAATTTCTCTCCTAGAAAAGCAAAAAAAAGATTGTTTTTGTGGTTCTTTTTATAGCCCAAATAAGGTGAGTTCAATTTTATTTAACAAGAATTAAAAAGACTTTAATTCTAACTAACTTAAACAAGTTAGTAAAAATTTAAACTATTTATAGTTCTAGAAATAAAACTAAGCTCTTCCTTGCAATAAGATGTCAGAAATCCTATAAAAATACCCACCACAGTAATTAGAAAAATACGGGTTTTTGTGGACTTTAACAAGTCTAACTTTAAACTCGGTTATAATTTTAATTTTTGCCTTCTGTCTGTGATGCACTATAGAAAGGACTTTACACACTATAAAACAACCTGGATGCACTATCGGACAGACCTGATGCACTGAACTATTTTTTGAATGCGTTGCTCTATTGTTTTCCCATGTCGAGACCTACAGGAAAATGGTAATAAAGTTAATACGCTAAGTGATAGTCTATACACGCTAAGGAAAGAGTCCCAAACACTAAATAGTGAGCCGGATGCGCTATAATGTTGACCAGATGCGCTAAGGGATGTTCCCCATGCGCCCATTCCTATTTCCTGAGTACTTGCAAAAGTGGTTAGATTTAAAAACCGATTTGATTAGTGGGGTAGGGCCCCATGGTGGGCGCCAGAAATGTATGCCGGGGAAAGTGCGTTGATGAAACTCAATATATGAAAATATTTCAAAAGACTTGTCCACACACACACATGGGACTTCTTGGTGCAAGTTATGGAGCTATGAAGGATAGCTCAACTTCCCAAGGTTGGTTCCATGGCTCTCTATCTCACAAGGTCCCTCAAGCCAATGTCTTTGCTCTCAGATCACTGAGAAAAGTGACTTAGGGATGAATAATGCAAGAATGAGGGATGCTTTAGATTAATTCTAACATGAATGCATCCTATTTATGCATGTTTCTACAAAATGGATTAAACTAGATTATAAGATGACAAGGTTAGTAGCAATACTATCCTAACATGATATACTAGTTAATGATTTAAGCTAATGATAATAGAAATACTCTAAAATGCATATTAGATTAATTCCTATTGCAAAGAGAGGCTAAATGCAAGCTAAAATTGAGCATAAATGAGATACTAAAAGCTTGGATGATAAAATGGAGGGATGGAGAGCTCTATTTATAGTGAAAATAGGGCAATGGAGGGTCAAGATTGGAGGAGTTATCAAGGGTCAGGATTGAAAGTTATCAATCCATGTTTACAATTTTCACCAATGAAATAGTGACAATTGTCAACATAAGACTGTTTGAGAGGAGAGGTAGGAAGCATTAAATGCTTGAGGGGACATGATGGTTACCTTAAGAGGTAAGGATTAGGATTAGATTAGGGTTTATCCAATGGATAAAGCTTTTACCCAAAGGATAAACTCTTGTGCAAGGGATTAAGGAATAACCATGGTCAAAGCATTAAAGGCTTGATGAGACCCTTGGGTTACATGAGGGTTAAGTTAGTCAAAAAGTCTCTAACTATGCAAGAGGGTTGAGTTAACCATTAATGGTTTGGAAGACTTTCAAGGTTAAGTTGTTGAAGACCTAAAGCCTTTAATGGTTTTCAAAGACTTTGAAGGTTTGAGAAGTGACTTCCCTTTGCTTAGGGATGTGACAATGATTAGGGTAGGATTAGGCTAATTAGAAGGAGTTAGAAGAATCTAGAAGGGATTTAGGCATGCAAGTGGATTTTGTAGGAGAATGCAAGTGGGAGGAATTTTGGGATTTTCAATTAAAATAAAATCATTTATTTCAATTAAATGGTGTAATTTGCATTTGGATAAATATTTAAATAAATATTAATTTATTTAAATGTGAATGTGAATTTTGGATTTAAATAAATCTTAATTTATTTACATGAGAAAAAGGAAGATAAAGCATTAAATGCTTGAAGACTTTGAGGGAAACCATTAAAGGCTTAAGAAGACTCTAGAAAGAAGCCATTAAGTTTGAAGAATTTAAATTTGAAGACTTTAAGTTTGAAGACTTTAAGAGAAACCATTAAAGGCTTAAGAAGACTCTAGAAGGAAGCCATTAAGTTTGAAGACTTTAAGGGAAACCATTAAAAGTTTCAAGTGGGTGAGGATAAATAGGATTTTAAATAAATAATTTTTATTTAAAATAGTTGTGCAACTTGCATTTGTAGGAAAATACAAGTGGGTGGAGGATAAATAGGATTTTAAATAAATAATTTTTATTTAAAATAGTTGTGCAACTTGCATTTGTAGGAAAATACAAGTGGGTGGAGGACAAAGGATTAATTAAAATAAATTGCTTTATTTCAATTTGGTTGCAAGTTGGAGATTTAAATAAATTAGATTTATTTAATTGGAGTAAACTATTTAATTAAATGTAAATTTAATTAAAAGTAGAGAGAAGGGGTTTAATTAAATAAAATGATTTATTCAATTAAATGATATAAAAGGCTTAAGTGAATTTAAATAAATAAATTGAATAATTTATTTAATTAAATAGAAGAATGTGGTGATTTAATTAAATTAGATTTAACTAAAATAGAGGAATGAGAATAAAATGAACATTAAATATTCATTTAGGAATATAGTCATTTTTATACGTCTACAGTCACTTATAGGGGAGATTAAGTTCTTCATTGGACTACAGATTCAACAAATGAAAGATAGAATCTTTATCACTCAGTCCAAGTATGTCAAAGAGGTATTGAAGACCTTTGGCATGGAAGACAACAAACCGGTTGGTACACCGATGGTGACTGGTTGTAAATTATCAAAGGAGGATGACTCAGTGTTGGTGAATGAGAAGGAATACCGATCAATGATTGGTAAGTTGCACTATGTAGTACATAGTAGACCGGACATTACACATGCAGTGGGCATTAGTGTATGGTTCCAGAAAAGTCCAAGAGAATCCCACTTGGTAACAGTCAAGCAGATTCTTAGATATCTGAAGGGAACTATTGACTATGGATTGCGGTATTTATACAGTAATGATTTCAACCTCAGAGTGTTTACAGATGCTGATTGGGCTGGTAATGTGGATGACTAGAAGAGCATAGCCGATGGTGCATTCTTTCTTGGTGGTAGACTAGTCTCATTGATGAGTAAGAAGTAGAGTTGTATCTCTGAGTCTACAGCAAAAGCAGAATATGTTGTAGCATTTATGAACTGCACCTAGATAATTTGGATGAAGCATGTATTAAGTGGTTTCAAAGTTCCTGTATCTGAACCGGTGAGTATATTCTGTGACAAAACAAGTGCAATTAATATTTACAAGAATCTAGTTTTTCATGCAACAACCAAGCACTTCAAGCTCAGGTATCATTTCTTGAGGGAGAAGGTTCAGAACAAAGAGGTTGTATTGGAACATGTTTCCAGTAAGGAGTAGTTAGCAGACATATTCACCAAGCCTCTACTGAAGGATACATTTACCTATTTGAGAGGTGAACTAGGGGTGCTGCCCCTTCAAGAGGTGAACTAAAGGTGTGTGCTCCACATCAGTCAAGTATTGCATTGATAAATCTTTTTCAGGATTGGTGTGTTGAAGGATGCTACTCCTTAGGGGGAGCAACATATTGGAGTATAGAAGTGTGTACCTCCACTTTGGCATTGTTGTCAAAGGGGGAGAAGATGTGAAGTGAAGAAGATATCTGCAGAAGTGGAGAAGATATTTGCAGTATTGCAGAGAAGAAGATGTGAAGCAAAAAGATATCTTTGTATATTGCCATCAATGCCAAAGGGGGAGATTGTTGGCATATGTGCAGAGTTTGATGACATGATGATATGGTATGTTGTCATTGATGTCAATATGATAAAGTATGAACTGGCATATTAAAGTAAGCAAACTGGCAAGATAATCGGTATGATGATGTGAACCGGTATATGTGAAAAAGTGAAGCGGTATGTTTGTTCAAAGTGAATTAGTATGTTGGAATGAGGACTGGTATATGGGAAGTTTTGTATCGGGGTTTCATTTGGCATGACTACCGGTTGGTAGTCTCAGCTTTAGGGTTTTTGGTTGATGCATTGCCTGTGTGATTCAACCGATGACATCTTATGATGAGTTAGGATTGTAATGAAGACTAGATCATGTTGCCACATCAGCCTTGCACGCGTGAAGGATTTCCTTGAGGATCTTGCATGAAGAAGATTGATCCTATCCACCTCGGGAATGTGCAAAGTCTCTCTAAACGATGGAGAGCGCGTGATGGGTTATTAGCTTCCTGAAGCGAAAAAGAATGAATGTTTCAGAATGTCTTGAGAGCTGTTCAAGACTGTTGTATTCAATGCAGTATGATTAACGGTCAAGATTGAACCGACTGAATTGTTAAACCTAAATGTTTAGGGTTTAGGGTTTATGCTACTGACCTATCTGTTTCCTATAAGGTCGATGATGTTTTTCATTTTGAAGTTGTTGGAAAATGTTATGTGTGTATCCAAGTGAAGAGATACTTGATTCTTGCCAGACCAGAGAAGTATGTTGATACCTGCAAAGTGTGATTGCAAAAGAAAAGGAGCTAAAGAGGATCTGCCTTGGTATTTTGTGCTGTTATTAGATCAGTTTATTACTTGTTGACTTCTAACCATTTCAACAGTTGGAAAATCCCTTAACTGTGTAGCTTTAACAGGCTTTTGTGTAAATCCTTTAACAGGGTGACTCAATTCAATGAGTTCTTCAAATCCTCTTGTGAGGTAACCTTTAACAGGGTTCTAACATTTAACCGGGTATTTAGCCATCCCTTAACTGGGTGATCCCTAGCAGGATTGGTTCCTAGCAGAAGTTATTGTAAAAGTCTTTAACCGAGCTAGGCTCCTAATAGAACGGACTTCAAAAGAGTTCAAAGAATAGCTTGTGGGTATTCATCCCCACCATGGTTTTTCCCAGTTAGGTTTCCATGTGAAATTAGCGTGTCATGTGTGATGCTTTGATATTTTCTGTCTAGTGGTAAAGCTTGTTGAACCAACAGTCATTATATTTCTGATGATATATTACTTGTTTATGCATAAAGGTGAAGTGGAAATGTGATATTGGATTGTGGGGAGATCTAGGCGTTACCGGTTTATGTCTTTCACATTCTCATTGTGTTTTACCAGTAGTGCTCTGATTTAGACCGATGTTACTATTTACCAGTTAAGTGCAGTCCTTGTAGTCAAACTGGTTCAGGGAAAGGTTTTTTGTTTGTATTGATTCAACCCCCCTCTCCGTACCGGTTTGGTACTAACTGTTCATCATTAATTCATCATAAGTAATCTCTCCCCAAAGGATAATGTATGTTTTTCCATAGATATCTCTCCCCCTTTGACATCAAATGCCAAAGCAATACAAATACTAGATACAACCAATTCATAGAACCAATTGTTATATCCAACTTCTCCCCCTAAGAAGTAGCTCTCCTCCATCAAAGATAGAAAAAAGTTTCTCTGTTAATTCTGCTGGTTTGATGCCAACCATCAACTGTCAAAGTCTCTACCAGTGAGGGTATAAACCCAAGCTTCTCTCTAAGATATTCAAAAGTTTCTTTAGGCAAAGGCTTAGTAAAGATATCTACAATCTTCTCTTTAGTATTCACATAAACCAATCTCACTTATTTTGCTTCAACATTCTCTTCTAGAAAATTATCTTTGATAGAAACATGTTTAGTTTTAGAGTGAAATACCGGATTCTTAGATATATCAATTGCTGCTAAATTATCATAGTAAATGATTATAGGTTCTTTGCATTTTACCTTTATGTCCTTCAACATTTTCTTAATCCATAATACTTAAGTACAATTAGTTGCTGCTGCAACATATTCTGATTCTATTGTTGATAATGATGTACAACTCTATTTCTTGCTCAACCATGAAATCAATCTGCTACCAAGAAAGAATGCCCCAATGGTGGTGCTCTTTCTGTTATCTACATCTCCTACCCAATTTGCATCGATGTATGCACATAAATCAAAATTTTCATCTTTAGGATACCATAAACCAAGATTTGTTGTGCCTTGTAGATACCGAAAAATCCTTTTTACTGCTGTTTCATGATTTTCTCTAGGATTACTCTAAAATATTGAAACAATACACACTGCATTCATTATATCAGGTCTTGTTTGTGTCAAATACAGTAAACCTCCAATCATAGATTTGTATCTTGTCAGATTAACAGGAGCTGAATCATCCTTCAATGTCAATTTATCAGTTGTAGTCATAGGAGTACTTACCGGTTTAGAGTTTTTCATACCAAATTTGTTTAGTAGTTCCTTCAAGTACTTTGTTTTACATATGAATATACCTTTATTAGTCTGTAAAATCTGCAATCCTAAAAAGAATTTTATCTCCCCAATCATTGATATTTCAAATTCTTCCTGCATCTTATTAGCAAAGTCTTTACACAATCGGTCTTCTCCTCCAAAAATGATGTCATCAACAAAAACTTCAATAACCAAGATGTCTTCATTAGTCACTTTGAAATATAAGTTGCTATCAACATTACCTTTAGTGTAACCAAGCTTCAAAATATATTTGTCCAATCTAGCATACCAAGCTCTAAGAGCTTGCTTCAATCCATATAAAGCTTTCCTTAATCTACAAACCATATCTTTATCATTTGTCAATGAAAATACATTAGGTTTTCAATGTAAACTTCCTCTTCAAGATCACCATTCAGAATTGCACATTTTACATCCATTTGATATACTTTGTAGTTCTTGTGTGTTACAAATGCAAGAAATAATCTAACTGCCTCAATTCTAGATACTAGTGCAAAGGTTTCATTGTAATCAATTCCCTCTTTCTATGAATATCATTTACACACTAATATTTCTTTGTTTCTAATTACCTTACCATCTTCATTAAGTTTATTTCTGAATACCCATTTAGTTCCAATTGCATTTTTATCTTTAGGCCGATGAACCAATGTCCATGATTTGTTTTTTTCAATTTGTTCTAATTCATCTTCCATAGCCTTAATCCAATGTTTATCTTCACATACCTCAATAACAGATGCTAGTTTAATTTGAGAAATTAAATATACCTCTTCATTTGCCAATCTTCCTCTTGTCATAACTCCTTGATACTTATTCCCAATTATCTAACTTTCAAAGTGATCCAGTCTTACATACATGGGTGTGTTCACTTGTCATTGTTCTTCAGTCATTATGGATTTCTCTGATGATGCTGGTGTGACTGGATCCACATTCTATACCAGTGCATTCTATATAGGTTCATTTGTGATCATCTCAACTACCGGTTCAGAATCCATAGATCTTGAATTTCCTCTAAAGTGTTCATCTATCTTCACATTTGCACTCTCAATGATTTTCTACAATCTTTTATTAAAACATCTATATGCTTTGCTCTTAGATGAATAACCAAGAAATATTCCTTCATCACTTCTAGGATCAAATTTACCAATATACTTATCTCTCCTAATGTAACATTTGCTTCCAAATATTCTGAAGTACTTAAGAGTAGGAATATTACCAAACCATAATTCATAGGGTGTCTTACCGGTTTTACTTTTGATGTGAACTCTCTTGAAAGTGTAAACCGATGTATTCACTACTTCTCTCCAATACACATGAGGTAGATTTTCTTCTGATATCATGCTTCTAGCTACATCCAGAATAGTTATGTTTTTCCTTTCCACAACTCCATTTTACTAAGGTGTCCGGGGTGCTAGTAGTTGTCTTCTAACTCCATTCACTTCACAAAATGTATTGAACTCCTTAGATATAAATTCACCTCCTTGATCTGATCTTAAACATTTGATTTTCTTACCGGTTTTATTCTCTACCATTGCCTTGAATAATTTTAATTTCTCAAAAGCTTCTGATTTCTCCTTGAGAAAAGTAACCCAACACATTCTAGAATAATCATCAATGATTAGCATAAAGTATCTATCTCCCTGTAGACTTCTTGTTCTTGTCAGACCACATAAGTCAGTATGAATTAAATCAAGAACATTATTGGATTTCTCAGAAATACTCTTAAAAGTTGTTCTAACTTGCTTTCCCATTTGACATTCCTTACATACCAGATTATGAGGTTTTACAATCTTAGGTAAATCCCTTACTGCCTTAGATGAACTAATCTTTATAATGCAATCAAAATTCACATGACAGAGTCTTTTATGCCATAACCAACTTTCATCAATATGTGCAATCAAGCATGTCTTTTCATTGTTATTCAAATGAAATATATTACCTCTAGTCTGATTTACAGTTGCAATCTCCAAACTAGTTTTATTCATGATTTTGCACTTACCATTCTTGAATTTTAACCAAAATCCCTTTTCAACTAATTGACTAACACTCAAAAGATTATGCTTCAAACCTTCAACATAATAAATGTTGTTAGTATTGTACTTACAATCAAAAGACATAGTGCCTTTTCCTCTGATCAAACAAGCTTGATCATCCCCAAATCTTACTAGACCTCCATTGTATTCCTGAAAAGATAAGAATTTACTTTTGTCACCAGTCATATGATGTGAACATCTAGAATCTATAATCCATTCATCCTTTTCTTCAATTTTAGCTGCAAGGGCTTGCTATACCGGTGGAACAATAGGTGTTGATTGATCTTCTTTTATTGCAACAAAATCCCATCCAATGTTTGTCGGTTCTTCATCAGAATCATCAGTAACACCTTCATCAACATAGTAACATGATTTGTCTTTATTCTTCTCAAATCTGTATCTCTGATATTCAGGGTTAGACTTATATGTTCTTTTAGCTTCTTCTCTTAATCTTGCATGTCTATCAGGACATCTAGATGCCATATGACCAACTTTATTGTAGTTAAAATAGTTAAATGGTGCTTTACCTTCATACTTACTTCCAATAGGACCTTCTGGCATTTTCCTTGCAAATAGTGTTTCAAGTTCTTCTAGTTCTTCATTTTCCCTCCTGATATCTTCAAGTTCTCTTGCATATAGTGCTTTCTAGTCAGATTTATTAGATGATGATGATGATGATGTAGATGATGATGCTTTGAAGGCTAAATCTGTCTTAATTGTAGCAATAGGACCAAATTCCTCAAGCTCAAATACTGAAAGTTTTCCAACCAAGGTATCTCTAGATACTGATGTATTAGGCATTGTTCTCAACTCATTAATAGTAGTTACTCTCATTTTGTATGCCGGTGGCAATGCTCTCAAAAATTTAGAAATAATTTCATCTTCACTTAAGGAACCTCCACAATATTGTATTCCCAAAACAATTTCATTAACCCTTTCCATAAAAGCAAAAATTCTTTCATCTTTTTCCATTTTCAGATTTTCATACTTGACCCAGAAGCATTCCAATTTTGCAATTTTGACAGTGGTATCTCCTTCATTCAATGTCTCCAATTTATCCCAAATAGCTTTAGCAGTAGATCGGTCTGATAATCCCATGATTTGCTGATATGACAAGGCGCTCAAGAGTGCTTCACTTGCTTTGCAATCATTCTCTTGATCCTTACCCAATGTAGGTGGATTAGGTTGATTCAGTGTAGGACCAACATAGCCATTCTTTGTAACATACCATATGTATTTTCCAATGCAATTCAAATGTGTCTCCATTCTGATCTTCCATATATCATAGTTAGTTCCATCAATTTTTAGATTGTCCTTCTTGAAAAAGTTAATTGCCATAGAATCTCCTCAAGTTGTTAAACTTTTGCAAAAAAAGGACATAGCTCTAATACCAATTGTTAGGACCCAGAGGCAACTAAGAGGGGGGGGACGGTGAATCAGTTGTCAATTAATTTCAACCCAAATATAACTTAATCAAACTTGGTACATAATACCAGTAAACCAAACTTAATGGCGATTGATAGATTAGCAGTTAATATTAATACCGGTGAAACTAAATCCATATAACAGAAAGAGAAACAACATCAACAACACATAAAACAAAGATTTGTACATGGAAATCCTGTAAGGGGAAAAACCATGGTGGGAAACCTTACCCATAATCAGATGATACTACTGCAGATAGTATGTGTATACAAATGGGGTCTGCACATGCAGAAAGGCCAACCGCTTAGAGCTCACTGCTCAATAACAAAATAGGAGTCACACTGTCTAGAATTGGATGATTAAATCCAATGATAATGTACTACTCAAAGTAGCATCTCCAATGCTGGATTCAGTACCAGTTAAGCTCTGATAATCACCTTCAAACCTTCCTTGAACCTTCTGTATGATATGCTCATATGATCTTCAATATTTGCACATACCATGTTACAATACCATAACCATATACCGTCTCTCTATCCTATTCTTCCTTTTTAACATCTCACAAATGAGATCTTACATATATACCAAAACCTAAGACCAAATGTGTAGGTTGGCTAATAAAGAATATTACAATTAAATCAATTATAGATAAGTCAAGATGCGATGCATCATGTTGGCTTGACACAATTACAACAATATCCAATTGATTAAATAATCTCCATAACGTTCCGTGCTGATCTAGAATAGATAATGCATGCCGGTCCATAACCTAGACCAATTTGTCGGTAACAACAAATATGTCAACCCGTTTAGAACAATAACCAAAAATCCAAATCCAAGTGTCCAAACCATGTCTTTGACATAACCAAGTGATTTCCATATGATAACAAGTCATCCTTAGTGTCGGTGAACAATATAACCTACCGGTGAGTGGTATATCGGTGACTGTGCATAAGTCACTGAAATTGCCGGTGAACATAATGTGCTAGTTCAACATAACCAAAGATCTCCAAAAGGATAAGTGTTGATAAGTGTTGACATCAATGACAAAACCAATGCAACACATCCATAATACCAACAATCTATACAAGGTCTAGTTATCCTTTGGAGATTCATCATCTTTTGTCATATTACATCCAGTCACCATAGGAGTTCCAACAGGTTTAGAATCATCTAACCCAAACTTCTTCAGTAATTCCTTCACATACATAGATTGATATATGAAAATGCATTTATCAGTCTTTGAAATTTGCAATCCCAAAAAGAACTTCATCTCACCTATCATAGACATCTCAAATTCTTTTTGCATATGATCAACAAACTTCTTACTCAAATCATCATCTCCTCCGAAAATAATATCATCAACAAAAACTTCAACAATCAAAATATTGTCATTATCAATCTTGAAGTACAAATTACTATCAACAGTACCTTTACAAAATCCCAACTTCTTCAAGTACCTGTGCAATCTAGCATACAAAGCTCTAGGGACTTGTTTAAGTCCATACAATTCTTTCTTCAATCTGCAAACCATGTCTTCTTCATCTATCAATTAAAATCCATCCAGTTTCTCAATGTAGACTTCCTCTTCCAATTCACCATTCAAAAAGGATGACTTCACATCCATCTAATATACCTTGAATTTTTATGAGCAACATATGAAAGAAATAGTCTAACAACTTCAATTGTAGCTACAGGAGACAAAGTCTCCTCAAAATTAATACCTTCCATTTGTGAATATCCCTTACATACCAGTCTTGCTTTGTTTCTGACAGCTTCTCCAACTTCCTTCAACTTATTTTGGAACACCCATTTAGTACCAATTACATTCTTGTCCTTAGGTCTTAGAACAAGTTCCCATGTTTTATTCTTTTCAATATGATCAAACTCTTCTATCATAGCTTTAACCCAATTTTCATCTTTAGGTTCAATCTTAGAAATCAAACATGTCTCTTCAGCAGGAATTCTTCTCCTAGTCATCGCACATTTATTTTCATCACCAATAATCTCATTCTCTGAATGATTTAGTCTTACATACCTCAGGGTATTCTGATTATTTTGATTCTCAGTCTCTTGAACTTCTTCACCAATAGCAATATCAACATTCACTATCTCTACCTCTATCAGATCACTCTGTTTCATGCTCAGACTCTACACTTGCTTTGAATTAACATCCTGATCATCAAACTCATATCCACATGTTCTGATTTGCTTCCCATGATTCTCATCTACCTTTACATTCACACTTTCCACTATCTTTCTTAGTCTCTTGTTGTCACACCGGTAGGCCTTTCTCTTAGTAAAATATACCAAAAAGATTCCTTCATCATATCTTGTATCAAATTTACCTATATCCTCATCTCTTTTGATATAACATTTGCTTCCAAAGATTCTGAAATATCTGACTATAGGAATATGACCAAACCATAGCTCATAAGGGGCTTACCGAAATCACCTTTTATATGCACCCAGTTGAATGTGTATACTGTAGTTCCAATGAATTCTTTAGTAGATTTGCAAAACAATTCCTTCAATCATCATAGTTCTAGGAGAATCCAAAACAATTTTATTCTTCCTTTCAACAATTCCATTCTACTGAGGGGTACTCAGAGAAGACAACTGTCTCTATATTCCATGCTCTTCATAAAAAGAACTAAACTCACCGGAAATGAATTCACCTCCTCTATCAGACCTTAGGCACTTCAGCTTCAATCTCGTCTCTATCTCCACTTTAGCTTTGAATATTTTGAGTTTCTCCAGTGCTTCATATTTCTCCCTTAGAAAAGTGACTCACATCATTCTAGAATAGTCATCAATAGACAACATAAAGTATTTGTCTCCCTGCAAGATTCTCACTCTAGAAGGTCAACATAAATCAATATGCACATGATCTAACAATCCATTAGATGTATACAATTTACTCTTGAATGCAATTCTTGTTTTCTTTCCCAATTAGCATTCTTTACATACCATATTAGTAGGCTTCACTATCTTAGACAGATCTCTAACAACTTGAGTAGAACTAATCTTAATCATGTAGTAAAAGTTAACAGGACACATTCTCCTATGCCACAACCAACTCTCATCAATATGAGAAATAAAGCAACTTTTCTCACTGATATTCAAATGAAAAATATTACTTTAGCCATAGAACCTGATGCAATCTCTATACCAGAGCTATTCAAGATCTTACATTTCCCATTCTTAAATTACAAATCATTGTATCAAGGTGTGCACCCTTGGTATCCTTGTGTTGTGCAATGCAATGCTCAGGTTTGTGACATGTCTTAAATGCCTCCTATGGATTTTATAAGTCTAGTGGTTGTATTGGGCATTAATAGGTCGGTCTTTTGGTGCAATGACAACCACACTTGTAACAAGTGGTATTAGAGCTGGGTCAGAGGTTCAAACCCCTCGCTTGCATTGGGGGAGGGGGGATTGTTGCAATGTGTGTGCCCTTGGTCTCCTTGTGTTGTGTAGCGCAATGCTCAAGTTTTTGACATGGCTTAACTGCCTCCCATGGATTCTATAAGTCTTGTGGTTGTATCAGGCATTAACAGATTAATTTGTTGGTGGAACAACAACTGCACTTGTAACAAGTATCCCTTATCAACCATCTGTCCAACACTCAAAATATTATGCTTCAAATCTTCAACATATAAAAGATCATCAATATTAAGCTTATCATCAAGAGAAATAGAACCTCTACAATAGATAACACAAGATTTATTATCTACAAATCTCACCAAATTCCCATCATACTTCTCCATATTCACAAATTTACCTTTATCTCCTATCATATGATGTGAACAACCACTATCAATCAACCATTCATCTTTCTCATCAATCTTATCAGCCAAAGCTTTCTCTTCAACAATACAACTTGAGAATCAACAACTACCGGATCATCTTCTTTGATAGCAATAATCACAAATTTATCTTCAGAATTCCCTTTCTCAGACTCCTCATCTGTCACACCTTCATCATCAACATAATAACACTTCTTCTGATGTCTATACTTCCGGTTAGGCTTGTAAGGCTTATCATAATTTGACACTTTTTTCGATCTTTCAGGACACCTAGAAGCAAAATGACCAATCTTATTGAAAGAAAAACATTTCAAAGGTAAGTTACCTTCATACTTACTAGTCGCCTTAGGCAATATTTTGGCAATAAGTGCTTCAAGCTCTTCTAGCTCTCTTTCTTGTTCTTCCATCTCTCTCATTTCTCTTTCATATCTGGACACCCTAGTTTAACTTTCTCCTGGATCATACTTCTGCTTCCCGGATATGGTAGCTTTAAATGCAGTCTCAGCTTTACCATGTGATTCACCAAGCTTTCTCAATTCAAAAGCAACAAGGTTTTCAACCAACATATCTCTTGTCATAGTTGTCACAATCCGGATCTCATCAATACAAACAACTTTATGTTTATAAGAAGGAGGCAAAGATCTCAATTCTTTAGCCACAATGCCATATTCTTCAAGAACTCCACCGACACATATGTTGTTTAGAAAAAGATCATTCACCTTAGCCATAAAGGATGTAATATTCTCATCTTCTCCCATTCTTAGCATCTCATATTTTCCTTTCAAGCTCTAAAATTTAGAAACTTTCACATGTATATCTCCTTCATATAGGGTTTCAAGCTTCACCCAATCTCATGTGCAGTTTGCAATCCCATCACATTAGTCATCTATGTATCAGTCAGGGTATTCAACAATGCTTCTTTAGCTCTAATATTACTTTCAACATCCTTAATCTCAGCTGCATTAATAGGACCATTTAGAGGAACAATGTATGCATTCTTTGTGATCTTCCAATAATCTTCTCCAAGACAATTCAAGTGAACTTCCGTATAGAGTAGTTAGTTCCATCAAACCTCAGAGTCTAATTCTTGAAAACAACAACTGCCATCCTAGATTTCCTCAAGTGACCAAACTCCTTCCAGAGGATCTAATTTTCATATCAATTGTTGGCAGCAAAGCAACATGAAAACTGAGAGGGGAGGGGTGTATCAGTTTTCACCAAAATCAACCAAATTAACCTTAACTTGAGATCTGATTAGGAAAAACAATAACATAAATAATCACTACACCAACAATATACATAACACAAAGATTTTTGATGTGAAAAACCTGGTTAAGGGAAAAACCACTGTGGCAACTTGTTAGGATAATCGATGGACAACTGAGAGGGGGGCGGGGTGAATCAGTTGTAAATAAATTATTAAACTTTAAGAACACAAAACCTTTTACCAGAATGCATAAACCAAATACCGGAATAGCAGATATAACAATTAAGTACAAACATAAATCACAGAACAATTACCAACCATCCATAACATAGAACATCATGATTTGTATGTGGAGAACTCGGTAAAGGGAAAAACCACGATGGGAAGCCTACCCATAGTTAGATAATACTTATATAGTAAGTATGTGATTACAATAAGAGGGGCCTGAACATGTAGGAAGGCCAATAACGTAGAGTGCACTACTCATCACAAAAGGAGCCTCACTGACTACAAAAGAAATCCAAACTACAATCCGAAAAGATGAATTAATTGCAATAATAGAATCTCCTATGCCTAAGTACAGTTTTAGTTAAGCTCAATACCGGAGGTCTTAAACCTCTTACCCAAACTTAATTCGATCACCTATGATCAACCAAAACTTCTACATATGATTACAACTTTATTCGCATACAGATAACCCTATAACCTTAATCCACGATCTACAAAGAGATATAACATCATATTTATACCAATCCAGGACCTAAACAATTAGGTCGACCACCTGAAAGATAATACAATAAATCCGACTGGTAATGCGTCGGGAGCATCAACCAACACGTTAAATAAACTGGTCCATAACCTAACAGAATAAGATTAAGATAGAATAGGTCTGGTTCTAAATGCAAACACCACCGATCAACTGGAATATGACCAAGATAACCATCACCATCCTAATAACCTTCTAGAAGCCACACCAACACCACTTATCATATTCACCAAAAATCTTCAACAAAACTCTACTAGTAAAACCTTTACCAGTAACCAAAAGGCTTACTAGAACAAATGATAGCATCCAAATCATCAAATCCCGAACCAACTGAATGTGATACGCATCAAGATCACATGAATAACCAATCCAAACCAATTCCACAAGTTGGGACATACCAGAGAAAATATCTAGATCAACATGATAATCCAACCACTCTACTGGAACCCGGTAGATAGCAAAACAACTAGTGTTGATATCAATGACAAACATCAATGCAACACATAATCAATTCCTCCAAATTGCCAACAGTCTCTCCCTTTGGCATTGATGGCAACACTAGATGTAAAAAACATCTAAGTGCCAAGAAATGCCAAACAAGTCTCCCCCAAAGGAAGACATTCAACAATCTCCCCAAAATGATATGACAATGAAGTTTTGAACCAACATACCAAACTCCCCCTATGAATGATATCCCTATTAAGATCTATTTTTCACATAAATATCTCTCCCCTTGTGACATCAATACCATAAATCTGACATAAACATCAAAGAAAAATCATAAATCCTCTGAACTACATTGCTGACTACTCCCCCTGAGTAGTAGCACCAACTCATCAATCTAGAATGAATGATAGTTTTGATAATGCATGTCAGACTGATGCCAATCAAATCACCCAAGTCTCTACCATAGGGGTAGAAACTCTCAATCTATCTCTGAAGTATTCAAATGATTCCTTAGGCAAAGGTTTAGTGAAGATATCTACAATTTTCTCTTTAGTGTTCACATAAACCAGTGTAACTTCATTTGCTTCCTCCTTCTCCTTCAAAAAATTATACTTGATAGAAATGTGCTTTGTCTTAGATGAAATATCAAATTATTTGATATGTCAATAGCAGTAGAGTTATCATAGTGAATAACTACCGGTTCATTACAATCTACCCTTATATCTTTTAACATTTGCTTCATCCATAGAACTTGTGTACAATTAGTAGTAGCAACAACATACTCAGCTTCAACAGTAGATAAATAAGTACATGATTGTTTCTTGTTGATCCAGTGAAACAAGTTTCTTTCCAAGAAAGAAAGCTCCACCAGATGTTCTTTTCCAATCATCAACATCTCCAGCCTAGTCTACATCTGTATATGCACATAGTGTAAATTCATCATTTTTAGGATACCATAAACCATACTCAGTTGTTCCTTGAAAATACATAAAAATCCTTTTCACCACTCTCATAATTCTCTCTAGGATCACTCTGATATCTTGATACAATACAAACTGCATTCATTATATCCGATCTAGTCTGAGTCAGATATAACTAACCTCCAATCATAGATTTATACCTTGTAGGATTTATCGGAGCTGATGCATTATTCTATCTCAATTTCTCACTTGTAACCATAGGAGTACCAACTGGTTCAGAATTTTTCATACCAAATTTCTTCAACAACTCTCTAGCATACTTAGTTTGATAGATGAAAATACCTTTATCAGTCTGAGTAATCTGCAAACCTAAGAAAAATTTCATCTCCCCAATCACAGACATCTCAAATTCATTCTTCATATTATCAGAGAATTCCATACATTACTTATCCTCACCTCCAAATATGTTATCATCAACAAAGACTTAAACAATCAATATGTCATCATCAATGATCTTATAATATAAGTTACTTTCAACATTACCTTTAGTGAAACCAAGTGATGCAGAGCATCATGAAAAACCAAACAAGAACCCCAAATCAACCATGGAGTCTCAATCCTAGGGTGCTCAATGACCCAAAATAATCATCAATATGAAACCTTGATATGTTTGAGGCATCTAACAAGATTAATATCAACCAACCAATCCAATATCAAATCTTTCATATCATTTAATAACCCTTTAAATATTAATCAAGACCCAAACAATGCATTATGTTGTCCCAGTTAATGACAGTTTGATAGACCCGTACTCTATTATTAATAACTTTCAAATCCGACCATATTTTTAAGATCTCTTCGGTGAGGCTCTATAAAACTAGGTTTCTAAACCCATATTCAAAATTGAAAACAATCCAATAGTTAATTTGAGATTTATGCCCTCTGCACCAAGACTGTTTTGACTGTTACATAAAAAAAAGAAATGTGCATGCCCAGTCCGCCTAGGGCATCAAATATCTCAGAAAATACTCAACCAATCACATTGAAACTGAATTAATTTGAAAGATAATTAAAAAATCTAGCAAATAATAAATTTACAACTATTTCCAATGGTTCAATCAAAAGATATTAGTGAAACTCTCCACAAACCCCAATTTGGAGGGTTTTATGATAGTTTTATGAAAACTCATCCATTCTCCCTTCATGGTTCACGACTAGGGATGAAATCTAGTTCAAAACAAAGTATATTAATTGTGATACATATTCCAATAGATTTTGGTGTTCATTTAATCCATTTATCTATAGAAACATGCACTGAAATAGGGAAACAACGTGCTGCTACAGAGAGAATCAAAGACATTTGAACAAAAACCTTATCTTCCTTCATTGAAACTCCAACAAAAATACATTGAAAATTAAGTACAAGTCACATAATTCTCTTTCTACTCCTTCTATTATCCTTACATGGAGATTTGCATCCAAACAATGGGCCTACAACTCTGAACTGTCATCTATCTTGCAGAATAATGTGACAGTAGAGGTTTTTTTGAGGATTTAACTTTGCAACACCTCCTCCAACTTTGCCACCACCTCAAATTAGACCATTTAAGCCTTTTATAAGATATTTGGAAGTTACAAATGACTCAACCACCTTTAGACCAATCAACCACCCTTTTAAAACTTTGCAAAACATGAGTTTTTTGCTTGACAACATTTAATACCACAAATGACAACTTTGATGAATATGAACTCCAAACTTGTAAGACTTCACATGAACCTTCCAAATACATCAAAATGGACTTAAAATTACCTTTTACAACCTTTTTACCCTTTCATGACTCGTTGATACAAATTTGATCTCATAAACCCAATCAAGACCTTATTAGGACAACTTGGAAAACTCATTACAATTGGCTCTTTTAGCCTTACATATGACCTCATAATGACTCAAAATACATTAAAATGACCATATAAACTCAAATATGAGTGAAATGACTCATTGCATGATCTTTAACCTCCTAGTGTACCTTTGGGTTAGGTGCTCCTGCACTATACTATCAACCTTGAAAGCTTTCCAAGTCCCTTGGAAACATAGGAATAATAACTTGCCAGAAAAAAAATGAGACTGAAACCTTCATCTTTGTATTCATTTCACCTTTGCTTCTTTATGGCTCTTGTCTTCCTTCATTGTTTACCTCTGCTATCTTCATCCTGAAACAATCCCTCTGTTACTCTTATTAATGGATTTTGTAATGGCTGCTCCATAGGGTTCTTTCACCAACCATAAGTCCACCTCTCCATGCTGCATCACCTCACCAACAACCTCTGTGCCTCACCTAGGTGTTCTCCTCTTTGCCTCTCTCCCTAGTCTTTTGGAAATCATAACCAGGTTCTCTCCTCAACCTGTTCCTCTGCAGTGAGGTGGATCCACACTTCCAACCAAACACAACACAAACACAAAACAACTATGTGGATTGCCTCCCTCGACGTTCTATCCACAAAACAATTTTCCAAACCTAGACATTTTGCTGGGCTTTGATACCAATTTGATGCAGAGGATCATGAAAAACCCTTCAAGAATCCCAAAAACATGGAGTTCAATCTTCAACACAATATCTTCAATATTAGAGGCATAAACATATTAAAATTCCTCATATTATCATATTACTTTCATCCAAATCCATTTCAAGTTCATCCAACACTCTTTATAAAGGTACTAAAACATCAAACTCATATACCATACTGATTTCAAGGTAATATATCGCATCTCAATAGTCATACTTCCATTCATGCTACAAAAAGAATCAAAGACATTTGAACAAAAAACTCATGTTTTGCAAAGTTGTAAAGGGTGGTTGATTGGTTGAAAGGTGGTTGAGTCATTTGTAACTGCCAAATATCTTATAAAAGGCTGAAATGGTCAAATTTGAGGTGGTGGAAAAGTTGGAGGAGGTGTTGCAAAGTTAAATCCTCAAAAAAACCTCTAACTATCACATTATTCTACATAATAGATGACAGTTCAAAGTTGTAGGTCCATTGTTTGGATGCAAATCTCCATGTAAGGATAATAGAAGGAGTGGAAAGAGAAGTATGTGACCTATACTTCATTTTCAATGTATTTTTGTTGGAGTTTCAATGAAGGAAGATAAGGTTTTTGTTCAAATGTCTTTGATTCTCTCTGTAGCAACACTTCATCAAATTTTGGTTTGAAATGGCCTATGTTGGTCACAATGGAATAATGAACTTTTGGTATGTCCAAAGGGTGTTTTTAGTGTGTTTAAGTGTCCTTTTGTCTTAGTTTTGTTGTTTGTTGAGTTTTTGGTCTGTTTTTGACCTTTTTATGCTTTGTAAGCCTAGAATAGGTAAAATGTGGAAATATGGTAAAAAATACTTATAAAGCCTTGTTAGGCATTGAAATATGTTTGTGTGGTTCTAGGAAACCATTTCACATGGTGAAGTTAAGTATATCTGGCTCACAAGTCAAAAATGCTCATTGTACCAAAAAGTGTCAATGTTGTTAAGCAACATTTTGACAATATTTGGACAAATTTGTAAAACAATGCAAATGGTGGTTATTGGTCTGTACCTAGGAATGATTTAGGTGGTGAGTTACTATTTAAAGCCTCCCACAACATTGTATCTAGTTGGCATTTGAAGAACAAGAAAAACTCAATACAAAAACTCAGAATCTTGTCCTTTTTCTTGCACTTTTTGCTCCATATGGTATAACAGTCCATACTTCCTGTGCATTTGGCCATACTGTTTTTATTTGGGAAGTTTTTCCATGTTTTATTGAAGCTTTTTCACTTGGGTTTGAGTGTTGGTGTGGATTTTTAGCATTATAACAAAATTCTTTTGTTTTAACCCTGTTCTCAGTTGAGTAAGGGTTTGGCTTCATAATGGAAGCAACTTAATTTTCTTTGGCTCTTTCTCCATGGCCTCTGAAAGTCAAGTTGTTGTATATACACTTATTTTAAATACAAGTTTTTGGTTATTGGAAATGACAAAGAAAGTTGGTTTTGTTGCTAACTAGGCGAGCTCCTATAGCCCGACTAGTGAACCTTCATGGTGAACAACAAAGTTTCTCTACAAACCCTCACCAAGTGAACCTTATTTTTGGTTTCCCAAGGTGGATTAAAGTTTGGAAAGATATTTTAAACCAGATGGAAGGGTATTTCAGTGAATAATTAGTTGGGAAATGTATTTTGAGCAATCAAAGTATAGTAAGACAATGATTTTTGAGCATTTTTCCTTTTGAAACTTGGTTGCACATCAAGTGTTTGAATTTTTGCTTGTAGGAAAGGAAGTTGGAAGGCTTCATAATGATGTTACAGACCTTCTCAAGAGATTTGGTGGTTTCATGGGGTTTTTGGAATGGTGTTAAGGTTGTACGGCCTTGTCAGACCTCCTCATAGAAAAAATTTGAAATATCTCCATAAAGGGTAATCCATAAATGCAAAGGTTTTATGGGGTGTTTTGTTAGTTTATGGAGTTATAAGCACATTTGTAGTTTCAGAGGGCTAATTGGGGCTCTTTTCTTGTAGCCCTATTTTGAGCTTTTCTTCAAATAGGGTAAGAAGACAATTGGAAAGACCACCAAACCAAGTTGAAATAAGCCTAAGTGGATGTTAGTTAATGTCCTAGACCTCTTGCAACTCTTGGTGAGTGATCCTGGTGGTTGGAGCTAAAGTAGCAAAGTCTCACCTTTGTGAGATTTGAGAGCAAATTTGAATAAGAACAAGAACTAACTTGGTAGGAAGATCTCAGGGTTGGTATGAAGCATAGAGTAGGAAAAACACCAAAGAGCTAGTACCTAAACAAGTGACAAAACCTTCAACAAATATCCTTGAAGGAAATTTTAAACTAAATTGATTACAAACCCACAATTTGAGCCAATTTGTGAGTATCTCCCTATCACCAAGATTCAAAAGATATTTGTCCAATCTAACATACCAGGCTTTAGGGGATTTTTTCAATCCATATAAACATTTCCTTAACCTGCAAACCATGTTTTTGTCATTTGAAAGTGAAAATCCATCAGGTTGCTCAATGTATACTTCCTCTTCAAGATCTCCATTAAAAAATGCACACTTAACATCCATTTGATAAACCTTATATTTCTTATTGGCAACATAAGCAAGAACTAATCTCACAAATTTAATCCTAGATACTGGAGGAAAAGTCTCATCATAATCAATTCCTCCCTTATGAGAATATCCTTGACATACCAATCTAGCCTTATTTTGTTGGCAAATGCACACTCCAATGAGAAATTGTAGGTGATTGAAGGTTTTGTCATTGATGGCAATGTTGCAATCATATGATACTGGCAAGACAAATATACCGGCACCAGCAATGACAAACTCTACACCGGTACACAAAACACCGACAGTGAAAGGATGGATACCGACACTTTGGACATGAATTTTGTTGATAATATATTTTGTAATTAATTATAAAATCATTGTAAGCCAACATGGTGAGTTGTAATATGACTCATATATGTATGAGATCATTGTAGAACATTTAATAATGATGTGATAGGCGAAATTATGCAAACGTAATATGTGAATTATAGGTTAAGGGTTTATGTATGAAGCATAGCTAAAACCGGTACTGGATCTGGCGTAGCAGATGCTAATTTGAAGTAGTACAAGACATTGGATTTGTATAATCCATTTTTGTAAGTTAGTGTGACTTCCTTTGTAATTGAGAAGTGAGCTCTAGGCACTTGGCCTTCCTGCATGTGCAGGCCCCTCTTGTAAAACAGTAATATTCCCTTATTGGTCAATAAGTGAATATTGTGGGTCACAAATCCCACCGAGGTTTTTCCCACACTGGGTTTCCTCGTTAAACTACTGTGTTATGGTGTGATTTTCATGTGGTTGTTGTTATTCTTGTTTACTGCATTATTTTTGGTTTACCGGTACATAGTATTGAAATGCTTTACATGTTTTAAATCAAGTAAATTCATAAACCGGTTAGATACTGATTCACCCCCCCTCTCAGTATCTTTGGGAATCCTAACAATTGGTATCAGAGCTTGGTCCTCTATTTTCAGAAGCCTAATAGCTTGAGGAAGATCTTGACACTGGCAGAGATGGAAAACTTGAAGAACAATTGGAAACAGCTCTTTCAGACTATGATGCAGAAAAGTTGAAAAATATCAAACTTGAAGATTATCTAAAGGTTGCTCAGGATATTATTCAAGTGCTTCAAGAAAATCTTACCATTGAAAGAAATAAGAGAAGATAACTTTGTGAAAAGATGTAGAATGAGAATGATGAAAAAGAAACTCTTAATGATCTGGTAAACAAACTAAGACAAGAAAGCAGTACTACAGAGAATGAGATGCAGGATATGACTATGAGATTTTGCAAAGAAATTGAAGATAGGAAGAAAAATGAAGAAGACTTGACTAGAAGACTGAATGATGCTGCAAATGAAAACACAAGACTTAGTCATGAAAATGATATGTTGAAGACAAATCTGATATATACACAAAATGACACAAATGAGCTCATGAGACAGAAATGAATCTTGGAAAGAAAACTGGCTATTGCAAATCAACACAAGGAGAAATTCAAGAAAAGCTCAAAAGAACTTGGTGACATGCTAAAGAATCAGAAACCTAATGGTGACACTAATGGCCTTGCCTTTGAAGTTGGTGAAAGCTCTGGTACTGCAAACACACATGATCATAGCAAACCGGTAAGGCAACCAAATGCTTATAAATTTAATGGAAAATGCTTTAACTGTAACAAGTATGGTCATAGAGAAAATCAGTGTAGATCTAGAAATTATCAGAGCACTAATACACCCACTGATCAATGTTCTAAATGCAACAAAGTTGGCCATAATTCAGAGAATTGCAAAATGAATGTAAGATGTTATGTTTGTGGGAGATTTGGACACTTATCTAATCAATGCAGAACACAAACCGACATAGGATATGGAAAAGCTATTCAGAAAAACAATGTGACCTATTATGCTTGTAACAAGATTGGACATATTGCAAAATTTTGTAGAAATAAGGCACCACCGGATAATAATAATGGTGCTAGTTTGAAAGGTAAAGAAAAGGTTGAAGAGGTAAAGCAAGAATTCTCAAAACAATGGATCAGAAAGTCAGGTCAGAATGTTGAACACTCCACCAATAGGAGACTCTTCATCTAACTGAAGAAAAACCCTTTGAGGGTTTAGCAACCAAATGAAATACATGCTATTATTCCCTCAGTTGATGGTGAAAAGTTGAGATTACTTCTATACCGGCAGATAAGTTAAGTTGTAACTTAATCGACAAGCATTAAATGTGGTGGTTGGTGAAAATAACATTATAAAGCAAGTATTTTGGCTCCATTTTTCATTCACTGAGCATTCAAATCTTTGAGAGCGCGAAAATTCCCGAGCAAAGGTATTCCAAGCAAAGAAGCAAAGAAATCTATCAAATCATTCATCCTTAAGGTAGATCAAGGTATTTATAGCTATGGCATCTTCATCCACTCCTGAATTTATTGCAAACCCTACTTTTGTTGAAGTTGGTAGGTGACCTAGACTCATTTTTCAGCTAGTTCCCGAAATTGCTAAGAAAGATGATAGCATAGGTGCATTCTCTCATATCCCTAAAGGAGTAGTATATGTTGAAGACCGTAGAATGTATATACATTATCATATTGATGAACTAGGTGATGATGAAATTATAAATATGTATAAGACTATAATTTGTGATGAATCCAGAAATGTCAAACCTGAACACAAGATAATAAAAACCCTAGGTTTCACATAAATTCTTAGTATCCTGGATTTTCCCAAGGATATCATAAGGATTGTGCTAAGCAGGGTACATGGTGAATTTTTCTAGTTAGACTCTATTCACAAGATCACAAAAGAAGTAGTAAAAGCTGTAAT
Organism: Cryptomeria japonica; assembly: GCF_030272615.1. Classification (NCBI taxonomy): domain Eukaryota; kingdom Viridiplantae; phylum Streptophyta; class Pinopsida; order Cupressales; family Cupressaceae; genus Cryptomeria; species Cryptomeria japonica. The sequence continues at coordinate 678,891,577 of NC_081411.1, forward strand.
AGGGTTACACTCCACTGGCAACATACCTGACAAAACTAAGAAGGTCTCAAATGACTTAGTGACAAACCTAACCGGTGCAACATTTGATAAGAGATCTCTTAGGGTAAATGATGTAAAGGATACAAATATCAAATTTATCAGTATGATCTTAGGATACAAGGCTACACATGGAAATAGGTTAAACTCAGTTTCTAGCCTATGTATTAAGAGTGCCTATGATATGGTAAATGATAATGCAAGGATAGACATATGTGAATGGCTTAAAGATGAGATGATAGAAAATCTAGGAAAGATCAAAAGGAAAAAGAAAGGAACATTCAGATTTGGAAACTTACTTGTTTGTCTTATGCTATACATAACCAAACAAGTACCCAGTATTGGTGCCAAATATTTTGGATTTGATATATTGGTAGGAAAATAACTATCAGAATTGCTAAACAATATGGGAGAGAACAAGGAGAAAACCATAAATGAAAATTTTCAAGCACTAAAGGCTCGAATGAAAACAAGAGTAAGGTTATCACAAGCTATTGTGGATAAGTACCAAAAGGAAATCTGTTTTATGATAAAGAAAGATGAAATTTGGATGGAGGCAGTTATTCCTAGAACCATCTGGATAACTGAAATGGGGTATGAAATTGATAACAACATAATAGAAACTTATGCAAAAGCCCTCCTGGAAGCTCCTAAGGAACTTGAAGAAAAAGTATTTGGTAGTGCTGAAACTATAGAGAGCCAAATACAATCAAGAAAAAGAGTTAAGAAGGTTGAGGCAACTGTTAGAAAAGGAATCCGACAGGCAAAAGCTATTAAAGAAGATGTGCTAAAACAAACCGGTATAACTGATAGTGAGTCGAAAGCACTTCAACCGGAAAATCACCTTTCACTAGCTAGAACTTCTTCAGAAAGTGACATACCTGCTGTATTTAAGAGAGTTGAAAGGAAAAGAAAACCTTCACCGGAACCTTCTCCTACACCAAAGAGGACAAGACAGAAGCAACAGGCAGTGAGGCCCCCAACAAAGAAATTAACTCCAAAGAAAAATAAGATGACTCCTAAGAAGAAGACACAACAAACTATTGCTCCCATTGATAAACTTCTCAGTGAAATTACAGAAGATAGAAAGTTGAAGAACATCAACAAATTATATGACACACTATCTATTGATGACAAAGAGAAAGTAGAGAACAGTGTAGTCTTACACTTAGATATTTTCAAGAAATTTTTGATGCAAGTTGTTATTGAAATACCAACAGATCTATATAATAGACTAGAAGCTAGAAGAGTAGCTATTATTGAGCTAGATAAGAAAATAAAGATTGAAAAACTACTTGCAGTGCACCCTGTTAACTCACTTGATGAGATAGATCAATTAATCTCTGAGGCTAACCGATCAGTATTCTCAACTGCTCACCAACATGTAGCACTGATGGCAGGAAGAGTGAATCAGGTAACAGAGGAAACAACAGATGCATGGGACATATTCCTGGTAGAAAAAGAGAAATAGGAAGAGTATCAAAAAGCTAAAACCTTCAAGGTATATCAAAAGGACAAGGACAAAGGAAAAGGTAAGGTAGGTGGACCTCCCAGTATAAATATAATAGACAACTTACCCCCACCGCCTCTAGATACTCCACCGATAGACACTACTGACAATCAACCGACAACCAAGAGTATGGACACACCACATGAGGATACAAATCTTGATTCTGAGGTGTTATATACAATGAACATTGACACTCAGGAAGTCAATATTATGGTGGATAAGGAATCAACTAAGAAATCAGATGTGGCAACAGAGCCACCGACAGGAAATATTGTAGTAGAAAACATTGAAATTGGGGAACTAAAACAAACTAAAGGATCAAGTGAACCCCTAGACACTAGAAAGGAAAAGACCACAGATGTGCATACTAATGCATCCATTGAGCCACTGAAAACTACTGAAACTGAAAAACCGACTGAGTTACCGACAATAAGAAGCACAGAGGAAAAACTGACAGTGGACAACATAGAGAAACAGGTAGCACAACAAGCTCCTTCATAGGTATAGACAGAGACAGTGCCACTGGCCCAAAATGAAAAGCCAAAAATTTTGTTTGTAGAAATGCAAACTCAAACAAATCCTCCAGAGAAAGAGGAAAGCAAAGCTATAACTACAACTGATGAATTACAGATTGTAAAAACTGTTGGACAATCATTTGGAACAACTATGCCAAAATTCAGACCTACTAATGTAATTGAGGTCTTATTAGATTCAATAAAGAAAATCACAGAGTGCAATGCACAAACCTATAAGGCTATAGATGACACTTTACCAATTTTGAAGATGATAACTCCAAAGTGTAACATAGAAAAGAAAGATTCTTTGAGCCAATTAGATATATTGTCTAAGTATATAATCGACAACCTAATAACACTGGACAAAATGAATGAGGATACATTTAAGGAGAGATTAATAAAGGAAAAAGAGAAATTATTTATGGAAATTGTGAATAAGAACAAAAAGGAAATGGATACTCTTTTACTGGAACTTAGTGAAATCATTTTTGACTTCAAGAAATTATTGAGAGACACTTGCAAAATGGATATATTAACAGAGGATCTTAACAAAGAAATCAGAAAAGCACAGGATAAGATTAATAATATTGCTGATAATCTGATTGGAACATCAGACTCATTTTTGAATTAGAGAAGAAAATTGCAGAGCAGGAAGAGAAAATCAAGAAACTGGAAAATGAAAAAAAAAGAATAAAGGACAAAGCAAAGGACTTAAAATGCAGACTTGGTCCAAGACTAGAGTATTTTATTTCTTTGAGAAAATAAATATCCGAGGCTCTGGTTCCTAGAATAAAGACACCGGAAGAGCAAATGCGCATACTCACCGGTACAGTGCAGAGAACTCAAGAGGCTATAAAAGACAGTTAAACATTCAGCAATGATATAAATTTAATTTTGACAGATATTTTTCAGATTGTAACCCACCGGTTACAAGAATCCTGGTAGGACTCCACTAACAATGAATGACAACCTTTGTCATTGATGTCAAAGGGGGAGTAGAGGCAATGAGAAAAATGATCAGCAGATGACACCATCAGCTCAGGGGGAGCTCATATTTTTTTTGGTAACACAGTTTTGATAAAAAAATTTGGCAAACTTTTTTGGGGATGTCAGTTTTGGACACTTTTTTATTTTTGTCATGAGTGTTGCCATCAATGCCAAGGGGGGAGATTGTTGGCAAATACACACTCCAATGAGAAATTGTAGGTGATTGAAGGTTTTTTCATTGATGGCAACCTTGCAATCATATGATACTGGCAAGGCAAATATACCAGCATCGGCAACGACAAACTCTACACCAGCACATAGAACACCAGTAGTGAAAGGATGGATATCGACACTTTGGCTGATAGGAATTTTGTTGATAATATATTTTGTAATTAATTGTAAAATCATTGTAAGCCGACATGGCGAGTTGTAATATGACTCATATATGTATGAGATCATTGTAGGACATTTAGTAATAATGTGATAGGCAAAATTATGCACACCTAATATGTGAATTTTAGGTTAAGGGTTTATGTATGAAGTAGAGCTAAAACCGGTACTAGATCGGGCATAGCAGATGCTAATTTGAAGCAGTACAAGACATTGGATTTGTATAATCCATTTTTGTAAGTCAGTGTGACTTCCTTTGTAATTGAGCAGTGAGCTCTAGGCACTTGGCCTTCCTGCATGTGCAGGCCCATCTTGTAAAACAGTAATATTCCCTTATTGGCCAGTAAGTGAATATTGTGGGTCACAAATCCCACCGAGGTTTTTCCCACACCGGGTTTCCTCATTAAAATACTGTGTTATGGTGTGCTTTTCATGTGGTTGTTGTTATTCTTGTTTACTGCATTAGTTTTGGTTTACCGGTGGGTGAACTCACAAAGTTGGTTCCCACTTTTGCCAACGAAGGAAATTGGTGAAAGTGAAAATTTTTGTTTACGAGGGGTTCGAGCGAAGTGGGGGTCTTCGAACAGAATACCCTTTGGGGTTCGAGCGAAGACCCCACTTCGCTCGAACCCCATCTTTCGAGCGAAGCACCTTTACTGCCCTTTTATGTTGTTTTTCAATTATAGCGTGGGGGTTCGATCGAACCCCCCTTCATTCGAACCCCCCTATAAATAGGGGGTTCGCTCGAACCCCCCTTCGTTCGAACCCCTTTTTTAACACTTCTATGAAAATTTCTACATTTTTTTGCAGATTTTTGGCATTGAAACCTCTAGTTGAAGGCTCAAGTGGAATGATCTTGACAACCCAAAATGTAGTATTATAGTCCTCGAAGCAAGCTTTCCGATGAATATAATTTTATTACATATTGAGTTTATTATGAACTTGTTTTTTTAATTTTACCAAATATAGGTTTTTCACCGAGCATGAACTTCTCTGTTCAACGCATTGGGAAAAATAGGAAACTAATTTTAAAAAAATCTGAAAAATATCTAAGCCCTGGATATTGATGTCTTCTTTCTAACAAGAAAAATAAAATAGAATTTTGATACATATAGAATAAGTTATGTGTTCAAACGTAAACCTATGTCTGAATTATGACTAGTCGGACTTCAAAACTTAATAAAATGAAAAATATTGAACATATCACTATCAAACCAACTGCAAGCCCTGGATATTGATGTTACAAACCAAAATTCAAAATAATTGAGTTTTTATCATTTATAGAAAAAAAGTTATGAGTTTCGGGAGACACATCACTCTTAAAAAATGTAGTTTGTTTTAAAAAACTACTTTTCGAGGAAGATGGAAAAATTAAAAAAAAATCCTTCAAAAAAATTTGAAAAAAATATATACAGAATCTACAGACAAAATTCTACAAATCACTAATTTACATCATCTTCAAATTCTTAATAGTTTAAAAGTTATAGTTGTCGGAAGTTGAAGATTATTTTAAAATTGTTCATCTCAATGTCAAAAGTGGCAAAAAAGTGGGAACCATTATTGTGAGTTCACCCCGGTACACAATATTGATATGCTTTACATGTTTTAAATCAATTAAATTCATAAACCAGTTAGATACCGATTCACCCCGTCCCCCTCTGAGTATCTTTTGGAATCCTAACATATTCCTCACAAATTTTTCATCCTCATTCAATTTATTCCTAAAGACCCATTTAGTTCCAATAACATTCTTATTTTTATGTCGGGAAAGTAAAGTCCATGTGTTTTTCTTTTCTGTCTGATCTAATTCCTCTTCAATAGCTCTCATCCAACATTCATCTTTACAACCTTCAATAACTGATGCCGGTTTAGCTTGAGAAATTAAACATACCTCATCAGCTTCCAACCTTCTTCTTGTCATTACTTCTTTGTTCTTGTCTCCAATGATCTGATCTTCTGAATGATTTAACCTTACATACCTAGGAGTCTTCTGACGTTCTATTTCTCTTCTCTGATCTTTAGTTACAGTTGAATTTTTTGATATTACCAGGGTAATTGGTTCAACATTTTGTTCTGGTACATGTGCTACCTATTCAGTTATGATCATCTCCACTTCTGGTTCTATCTCACAAGTTCATATTTGACCTTTGTACTGCTCATGACATTAGCACTCTCCACAATTCTCTGCAATATTTTGTTATAACATCTATATGCTTTCTTTCATTAGAATAATCAAGAAATATCCATTCATCACATCTAGGATCAAAATTTCCAATGGAATCATCTCTTTTAATATAACATTTACTACCAAAGATTGTGAAATACTTAACTCTAGGTGTATGACCAAACGATAACTCATAAGTTTTCCTACCGATGTCTCCTTTGATATGAACTCTATTGAATGTGTATATCGCCATGCTCACAACTTCTCTCCAATAGATATAAGGTAGATTAGGTTCCATCATCATAGTTCTAGTTGCATCCAAGATAGTTCTATTCTTTCTTTCCACAACACCATTTTGTTGAGGTGTCCAGGGTGTAGACAACTATCTCCTTATCCCATACTTCTCACAATAACTATTAAATTCACTGGATGTGAATTCACCACCCTAATCTAAGCTTAAGCATTTAATCTTCAACCCTGTCTCTGTCTCAACTTTAGCTTTAAAGATCTTGAACTTTTCAAAAGCTTCAGATTTCTACCTTAGAAAAGTAACCGACATCATTCTAGAATAGTCATCACTGATTAGCATGAAATATCCATGACCCTGGAAACTCTTTATTCTAGCAGGACCACACAAATAAGTATGAATAAGATCAAGAACATCATTAGGCTTTTCTTGTATGATTTTAAAAGAAGTTCTAACTTCCTTTCCCATTTGACATTCCTTACATACTGGATTATAGGGCTTCACAATATTAGGTATATCTCTAACAACCTTAGTTGAACTAATCTTTACAATACAATCAAAATTCACATGACACAACCTCTTATGCCATAGACAACTCTCATCAAATTGTGCAATCAAACATGTTTTCTCATTGGAGTTTAAATGAAAGATGTTACCTTTAGTTTGAGTACTAGTTGCAATCTTTAGTCCAGATATGTTGTTGATTTTGCATTTTGCATCCTTAAACTATAATTGAAATCCCTTATCCACCAACTATCCTACACTCAAAATATTATGCCTTAAACCTTCAACATAATAAAAATTATCAATGTTATTCTTACCATCCAATGATATAGTTCCTCTTCCTTTGATCAAGCATGCTTTGTCATCTCCAAATCTAACCATACCACCATCAAATTCTTGCAATGATAGTAACTTCCTTTTATCTCGAGTCATATTATGTGAACATCCACTGTCTATCACTCATTCATCCTTGTCTTCAATTTTAGTAGCAAGAGCCTTTTCCTCATTTTGAATGTCAGGTGTCAAAGAATCTTCCTTGATAGCCAAAAATACCCATTCCATTCCACTATCAGATCCAGTAGCTGAATCTTGTGTCGATTCATCATCAGAATCAGTCACACCTTCCTCATCTGCATAGTAACATGATTTGTCTTTGTTTCTCCTGTACTTATGCTTGTTCTGATAATCATGGTTAGGCCTAAAAGATCTTCTAGCTTTCTTCTCAAATCTTGAATTCCTCTCAGGACATCTAGATGCAAAATGACCTATCTTATTACATGAAAAACATTTAAAAGGTGATTTTCCTTCATGTTGACTTCCTGCTGGACCTTTAGGTACTCTTCTAGAAAATAGGGCTTCAAGTTGCTCAAACTCATCATCTTTTTTCTTCATTTCCTCCAGTTCCTTCGCATATAAAGCTTTCCAATCACTCTTTCTAGTTGATGATGCAGATGTATGAAAAGCAGATTTAGTCTTTGCAACTCCTTGAGGACCAAATTCTTCAAGCTCAAAAGAAGATAACTTTACAACCAAAGTATCCCTATTATCAGAAGTGTTAGACATTGTTCCCAGCTCTTTAATTGTAGTAGTCTTCATCTTGTAAGCCAGTGGAAAAGCTCTCAATACTTTAGAAACAATCTCATCTGCGCTTAGAGATCCACCACATCACTGAATTCCCATAACAATTTCATTAACTCTTTCCATAAAAGAAGAAATCTTTTCATCTTCTTCCATTTTTAGGTTCTCATAACTTACCCAATAACCATCAAGTTTAGCAAAAGTAGGGTCACCTTCATTCAAAGTCTCCAAGTTATCCCATATAGCCTTTGCAGATGATTGGTCAATTAATCCCATTATTTTCTGATCAGAAAGTGCACTCAAGAGTGCTTCTCTAGCTCTCTACAGTCATTTTCAATGTTCTTGTCCAAGCCTGTGGGAGGAGGATTGCCAGATGCTAGATTATAAGGAGTATAACCTTTTTCAAAGATCTCCCAAATCTCTTTCTCAATATATCTCAAATGAGTCTCCATCTGAATCTTCCATACTTTGTAATTTGTTGAATCAATCTTAGGGGTGTCTCTCCAAAAAACAACTGCAGATGAACTATTAGTTGCCATAGGATCTTCCTCAAGTGGTTAAGCTCCTGTAGAGAGGTTTAAGCTCTGATACCAATAGTTAGGATAACCGGTTGACAACTGAGAGGGGGGGTGAATCAATTGTCAACAAATTATAAAACTTTAAGCACACAAAACCTTTTACTAGAAAGCATAAACGAAATACCGAAATAGTAGATATAATAATTAAACACAAACATAAATCATAGAACAATTACCAACCATCCATAACATAGAACACCATGATTTTTATGTGGAAAGCCCAGTAAAGGGAAAAACCATGGTGGGAAGCCTACCCACAATTAGATAATACTTCTGCAGTAAGTATGTGATTACAATAAGAGGTGCTTGCACATGATGGAAGGCCAACAACCTAGAGCACACTTCTCATCACAAAAGGAGCCTCACTGACTACAAAATAAATCCAAACTATAATCCGAAAAGATGAATGAACTGCAAGAATATAATCTCTTATTCCCGAGTATAGTTCTGGTTAAGCTCAATAGCAGAGGTATTAAACCTCTTACACAAACCCAATTTGATCACCTATGATTGACCAAAACCTTTTCATATGATTACAACTTTATTCGCACATAGATAATCCCATAACCTTATCCATGATCTAAAAAGAGATCTTACATCATATTTATACCAACACGGGACCTAAACAATTAGGTCGGTCACCTAAAAGATAATACAATAAATCCAACTTGTAACGCATCAGGAGCATCAACCAACACGCTACATAAACTGGTCCATAACTTCTACTTTGAGTAATATTGTATATTGACACTTATGTTGTTCAAAATTTTCTCTTTAGCATTCTATGTTGGCAGTGTTTAATTGATTTTTTTAAATACAAGTTATTTGCTGAGACCCCTGATTGTATATGTTGTAAATATCAGTACATATGTCATTGCATCCTTTGTTGGGTTGATAATTAGGTAAAGATCCACTAATCTCATGTTGCCATGTTGTAAATATCAGTACATATGTCATTGTATCCTATGTTGGGTTGATGGTTAGGTAAAGATCTAGTAATCTTATCATGCTATGGAAAGAAGTTCTACTTTTAACACATTCATCAATTTTAGCTGGTGAGTTATAGTTGCTGCCTTTATTTGCCCTGATAAAGTATCAAGATTATTTATGGTGTAAAAGAAATACCCATTACAAATAATAAGGTTATTGTAAAGCCACTGAGTCTAGAAGTAATGGCGCTGATTATTGAAATAGTATTTTAACTTTTATGAGTTTTGTGGGTTTTCTAGTTGTGTTTTGTTGGTTTTTCGATTAAAATACTTATCTTTTAAATATTCTATAAATTAGTAAGAGATGTAGACTTGCTACAGTAATATTACATTCTACAATCTATTACTGCTACATCTTTTGTGGATGGGTTGTGAATGTAGAGTATCATGGGTAAATAATACCTTCTAGTGCGTTGAAGGTATGTTTAAGTAATATAATATGAGACCCGAACCCTATAACATGGTTCATTAGTGGTGTTGTTTATTCTTGTTGAGTTAGCCAAATAAAACCTGAAATGGCTTTGCATCAAAATGTAACTTTTGTCAGTCATAGTTTTTTGGTCTAGTGATAAGTATGATTTCTACAAGCAAAGGGAATTTTCGGTTAAGTAATCAACCTAACCTTTGATTCATGGAGATGAACCTATGAGATATTATAGGGAGAATTACTAACTAAGAACTTAATATAATCAAGGGTTGGTCCTAAATGCAAACACCACCGATCAAATGGAACACGAACAAGATAACCATCAACATCCTGATAACCTTCTAGAAGACGCACCAACACCACTTATCAGATTCACCAAAAGATCTTCAACAAAGATCTACCGATAAAACCCTTACCAATAACCAAAAGGCTTACTAGAACAAATGATAGCCTCCAGATCATCAAATCCCAAACCAACTAAATGTGATATGCTTCAAGAGCACATGAATAACCATTCCAAGCCAATTCCACAATTAGAACATACCAGAGAAGATCTCTAGATCAACATGATAATCCAACCACTCTACCAGAACCTGGTAGACAACAAAACAACTAGTGTTGACATCAATGAAAAACATCAATGCAACACATAATCAATTTCTCCAAATTGCCAACAAAACCTACCCACAATAAGATGATACTATATAGTAGTATGTAGAAATATTACAATGGGGAATGCACATGCATTCAGGAATACTACCTAGAGCTCACTGCTCAAAAAAATAAAGGGCTAAAACCCTTGGAAGGCTTATTGCCTTACAAAAATCAGACAACAATACAGATTACATGGACTAAAAGAATAGCATCTCCAAATGCCTGATTATAGTTCCAGTTAAGCACACTGTCTGCACTACAAATTTTCTTTGCTCTTCCACACTTCTAAATGATAGTTTCACCTTTTCACACATACAACACTCTCTCAAATCATAAAAACAACCATTACATCACCTATTTATAGAAATCATCAACCTTAACCTTAAGGTCAACTCAACACATAAGACCTAATTACAAAATTACGTCACACGATACATAAATCCATAACCGGACCAATTCAATGTTGGCAAGGACATAGCATGGACTCAAATCAGATCCTTGAACACACAACACCATTAAAAAATTCACTAAGATCATTCACAACATGTTACACCAATGAATATGTTGCATAACATGAAGAATAATACCGGACCAATAAAATACTTATTAACATGCACCATGATCAATGCGGACCACCAAAATGCATAGGAGACGATCAGATAACATCAACAAGAAACATGAATTCCATCACAATCACCGCAACAACTCGAATAGCAAGAATCATCATTAACATCATCATTAGAGCTCAAGAACACCAACTGACAAACCGAAAGATACACTTGTGAAGTTCCCAAACACTCCAAAATCCGTAACTCAACATAATCATTCTAGAGCAATATGAATCAAATACCACAACTTTGCAACACAAAATACTGAAAAAACCAGTCCACATACTAGACCATACAAGTCGACGAAATCACCTCATAACATCATGAAACTTATACTGAATCAATTATAGATAAATATCTCAAAACCCAATAAACTACATCAACACATCTGCAACAGATCACCAAAACTAACTCTTTGCAACACACCAATTCTCTGCAACATAGGAATATGTTGACATTAATGACAACAACACATTCCAACAACTCTAATATCCAACATGGTGGAGGAGGTTGAGTTGTGGTGGGTTTAATACCATGAGAAGGTGAAGAGTTGAGAGAGGTGAGATGATGAAGAGATATGTGAGAAGTGTTTGAAGGAGGATGGTCTATGTCTTAGCCAAAGTTTGGAAGAGGCAAAGGAAGAATGCATTTGATGGACTTGTTGTTGTGTTAGATTTTGTTGTAGGTTAATTACAACCTAGAAGGATAGTTCTACCACTTAATCTCATTTATGAATTCATTCTTGAAAAATTCTTAAATTATGTGTTTAACATAGGAGCATCTAGGTGCACGAGTGATCAATATCAACCAAATAAATTTTAGGTTTTATTTTTTAAGTTTAGTTCAATTTTAGTATGATTTTGGTGTTTTGATTTAAGAGGAATTCTAGGATGATATTTTGGCAATCTAATAGAATCGTGCTATAAGTAGCCTAATTGGTCCCTATAGTTTCTATTCGGTATAATTGTTTTTGGTAAAGTTACACTAAGTTGGAAGTTTTTTCCTCTTCAAGAACTAGTCAAAGCTTAAGCTAGTTTTGGTAACACCCAAAACTACTTAAAATCTGGAGTTCATCATCTACCACCAAAAAGTTCCTAGCTCATATGAAATCATCAACAAAGAGTTTTCATGAAGTTCTTTTAGATCATGGAGTTCTTGATGGTTTTGAAAGTTCTAATGAAGCTTTGGGTTAATGATGAAACATGTTCTAGGAATTTTGGGAACCCCTGACATTTCTTGCTCCCTCTAAAGGCCACAACAAAGGAAAAAACAATAATTTAGAGGTTCTTAGTAATCTCAAAGCCTCTAATAAAAAAAGGAAAATTTCCTAATGTTACTCGAACCTCCAATGTAAGGTGACGAAGGTATATTTTCATGATTGATATTGAGAGTTATAATAAGCCCAAAATACATTTTGAGATCACAAGAAATCTTAGAACATAGACAAGTATTGGAGAAATATTCATAAACAAAGTCGAAACCTTGAAACAAGTGAAGTTGGAATTTTTTCTAAGGTTTAGTTTTTTAGTTCCTAAGAACCACTAAATCCCTAATAAAGTTTACACATAAAGGAAATCAAAACTTAAGATAGTTCCTAGAATGCCAAAAGAGTAATGAGTTACCAACAAGATTAAAACTCTTGATAAGTGTAAAGAAAACTTAAGTTGCATGGAGTTGATAAATAAATCCTAACCATATGTTGGTTCCCAATGGATATAAAATCTTCAACTTGTTTAAAATATTGACTCATGACATTTTGAGTGTTTTCTAGTCACAACATGTGGCAAATAAAAAGGAAACAACTGGTGTCCATTGAATTTTGTAATGTTTGTGCTAATAGTTCAACTCCTAGAGAGAATGTGTAAATAAAAATAAAGTGATGTACAAAAGGGTTAAAAAATTTAAGGAGAATTCTTGTGGGTTATGTCTCTCTCTGAATTGATGAAATTATGTTGTGATGGTCTATAATTCCTTGATTAGAGAAGTAGATTATGGGATAATGGTATGTAAATGAGGTGTATTTGATTGAATTTGTGAACATTGGATTCATTTTGCACATGAATAAAGTGATTTGATCTTGGTGTGATAATAGAAATTATTTGATAATATTTGTTTAATGAATTTGGTGTTTTTTGGGCTATGATGTTGGGTGACATGGTAAGTCCCCCTAACCTTGACTACATCAATGCATGCCACTTGTACACTAATAGTTATGTAAAAGATAACTTGGTCAAATTAAGCTGGAAAATGATTTAGAAAAGTGTAAGATATGTGATTTTCACCATTACATTTTGTCCTCACTTTGAACTGCATGTGAAATACTATGAAAATACATGCCAAACTAAAACTAGAAATCAACATGAATGTAAAATATTTAAGAACTCAAAAAGATACAAATAAGGGTATTAATTTGATATATTCTCCTTTCATTAAATGTTTTATCCTATAACCTACGAAATAGAAGATGTTCAATAAGTAGCAAATATTAAGCCTTTAAAAATGGGTGCTAACTTGTACAGCTTGGTTGAAATGTCAATAAGTGAAAAAAGGAGAAAAGGGGAAAAGTGGATAAACTTATTGCAAAAACAAGGGATTTATTTAAGAATAGAAAATTAATGTGGTGTCACATTACAATGGGAATTATCATGAGATTATTCATTACAACCATAACCAACAAAGGGAATTTAGTGACATAATGTGCCCCATCCACTTGGTTTCATACAAGGGATGCGAGGAACCAGAGGATAGAAGAAAAATATGTGGTCATGTAAAGTTAAATAGGAATATGTAAAGAGAGTAATAAATTTTAAGATATTATTATGAAAGAATATATGAAAGGAAAATTTAGGTTTACCTAATGAGGGGTAATAATAAATATCAATTGATATAATCCTAAATAATTAATTTAAATTGAAGATATATCATGAAAATTCATATATAAGGGTGATTTAAAAATTGAGTTTTATGAAGCTAGAGTATTCGGGTTGTGGATATCTAGCTAAGTCAAGAAGGTGACTTGTGACTTGGAGATATTATTTAAATAATATAAAACCACTATGATATGATACAAAAAAGGCAAATGGATCAAGGCATTGTTTAAGATGATTTGGATCATCTAGAAATTGTTCATATTAGAAAGATACACACATAAACCTTAAGTAGAAAATTAAGGAATTCACCACTGGTTGCATTTGGCAAAAATGTCAAATACAATAGTGAATGCATAGATATTGTAGAAATTGCATATAATACCATTTTCACTAGATTATAACCATTTTGAATACCCAATTTCTAATATAATTTAAGATATAAAAATTTCACTATGTGAATAGAGAGGGGAATATGAAGGTTTTTTCTCCCTTGAGTCAACTTTTTTGATGTTTGTATTTCCATTTTAGCACTATGGGAGGATACAAGAGTACACTATAGTGTGTAAAAATGAAGTAGGAAGGGTTGGATAATTTTATTTATACCAACCTTTATTTTTAATGATGATTATGATATTCCCAGCTTGTAAAGGTGAAAAATTAGGGTTTCCACCATTAGATGTCTGGAAACCTCTAATTTTTACTTAGGGACCAATGTATTAAAAAGAAGGGTAAACCCAATGGATCTAGACACAAACTAGCAAGGATAAGGGCTAAGAATTCTATTGGATTTACTAGATTTGATTAGATTTCCCTCTTCTTAAGTTGAATTGTGAAAATGCTAAAATTAGGGTAAATGTGTTGGAATTTATGTAAAAATGCACAAGTAGTAAGCTATAGTCATCAGATCAAGCCACGCACTTGGATCTACATAATGTAAATGTGTTAAGATATGTTCTAAGAAGGAGCTCCTGATTTGTCGAGACCATGATGGTGGTCGCTCCAGTCCTCTGCACTTTTTACACTCCAATGGGGGATTCATTCATCACTATCATGAATAAAGCCAGTTCTGAAGATCCTAGCTCTATACCTTCTCATGTGCACATTATAGAAGGGAAATAGGTTGGGAATAGGGGTTTTCCTTAGGTCAAACCTTGGCTTTGGAATTAACCATGAAATAGAAATGAAATATGATGAAATTGCAATAATGAAAACGTTCTCCTTTTGAGGGAGATGTTGAATAATGACTGAAACACATATCTATACGTCCTTATGAAGTTTTTGTTTTTCTCCACATGGAATTAGGGTTTTATGAAGTCTTGAATAACATAGAACATGAATGTCAACTCCAATGCTTGAACCTTGACTTTATCTTTTCTCCCATGCTTGAAAGAAAACTGATTGCATACTCACTTGAATTTGAATGCTTGATTGCTTGATAGATATGTGATTACTTTTCCGAATATATCAAAATGAGAGGGGTAGACATCCTTTTATACTTTCTCATTGAAAAACAACTTAATTTTCAGACATGAGTTGACACAAGGTCAAGATTCCTAGTCAAATATATTATTTTTATGATCAAAATTCGGTTAAGTAGAGATAAAGAAATAATGAAAAATAAGAGGTCACATGTGTCTTTTGAGTCAACATGGGAGAGACCAAAATAGATCTCAATGCTTTTCATCATCCTCAACTAGACAACACTAGGGACAACAAATAGAAGAAGGTTACAAACAAACAAGAGAGGAGAGAGAGAGAGGATCTACGACACGAATGAAGGTAATCAATAAAGTGATCCACCTCCCAATCTTTCTCAACATTGTTTTGGGAAGGTGGACAATATGCAAGAGGAGCAACTTTGAGCATGGTAGATGGAGCTACTAGAAGTTCCAAACAAGGACCATGTTCTAATAATGGATCACTTTGTCTGTTACTAGGAGCTAGGATTAGTGCTTGTGAAAATTGTTTAGATAAATCATTGTCAACATCAACATATTCATGAAAAGGAGAAGGAAAAGAAACCTAATGGTAAATCCTCTTTTCCCCCTGTTACAGTTTCCTCAGATCCTAGTAGCGGTTGTGTTTCAATCTTGGTCCCTAATTTGGTTATTGACCATAACATCTCTCTGGTGGCTTTATCTTTTGTTTGGAATTTTATGGTCCCAAGGCCTAATATTGAAACTGTTAGAGAGTTTGTGAGAAAGAAATGGCATTTGAAAGGGCAAGTGGAGGTAGCGACCCTTCCCAAAGGTTTCTGTTCCTTCTCCTTTTCATGCAAAGATGACATTATTGTTGTTCATTGGGGTGGGCCTTGGGTTATAGGAAAGTCATCATTGGCTTTAAAGAAATGGACTCCAAATGGAATTGAATCTAGAAACTTATATGAGGTTGTTCTGGTCTAGGTCAAGCTTTCTTGGCTCCCTATGGAGTTTTGGAATGAGGATGTGTTCAGAGGAATTACGATCTCTTTTGGGGAGTTATTATCAATAGACCAAATGACCACAACTAGGAAGAGGATGGTTTTTTCCATGATCTATGTAAGTGTGACTCAATCCACCAATATTCCTTCTTTGATTGAGATTCTCTCTAAGCTAGGGAAGTAGGTTCAACCGATTGAGTTTGAGACCCTTCCCTTTTTTTGTTTCATATGTAAAAAATTGGGTCATTGGGCAAAAAATTGTTTGAACAATGCTATGAAATCAAAAGGCAAGGCAAAAAAAGTTTGAGAGATAAGAGGGATCATCCAAAAGGAAATAATCTTAAGAAGACTCATAGTACTAAAGAAGTGAGGGATGGAGATATTTCTACCTTGGAGGGTGGAGGGAACCCAAAGGAGGTAGATAGAATTTCCCAACTTGAAGAAAAAGAACCAGAAATGCCTTTTGTTGAAAAAGGAGAAGATAATGCTAAAGATCTAGCACAAAATGTAGACAATGGCCCTAGCTCTACTAGAAAAATGGATAATAGAATAGAGAATTATCATGAGGAGATCCCTGACTCTCCCATCCCATCCTCAGAGGAAGCATTGAATAGCCTAAATGAGAAGATGTCTTCTCACTCAAATGAATCTGTTAGTTGTGTTAAATCTACATACCCCTTGATGGCCTGGAGTGTATGGGGAATGCTTCCCAACACACATCAGAGGAGAATAACTAGAGTATAATACTAGAAAAGGTAATAGATGGAAATTTCAAAGAGAGAAACTATGATTCGGGAAAGGAGAATTTGAGTTTAGAATAAATAGATTATGAGGAGGACAGTGGGTTTACTACAGTCATCAAGAAGAAAAGTTCCAAGAAAAAGACAACACCTGGAATGACTACTAGAAATAGAACAAGAGATGATGTGGGACCCAGAGGAAGTGTTGGGAGGAAATCTTCAAGATGGAACATAGAGAAAGATAGAAGACAAGATATTGTAGATGAGATACAATGAACTAGCCTTGATATTTGTAAGAATCTAACCCCTAGTAAGCAATGAAGATAATCTCTTGGAATATGCGAGAGCTAAATAGCTCTCATAAACAAGAAATTTTGCATAATCGTATTAGAGATCATAAACCAAATATTGTCTTAGTTCAAGAGTAAAAAATGACAAAGGATAGAGTGGAAAAATTGAAGTTCTCTACCTCTAATGGTGTTCATGGTAATAGTTCTGAAGGAGCCTCTGGAGAAATTGCCTTATTCTGAAATCTTCATATTATTAGTGGAACCTCTGTTTGGGAAGATTCTAATCATGCTGCTACTAAATTTCACCATGTTAGAGATAATTTTAGCTGGATTCTTTCAAACATTTGTGCCCCAAACAGTAAATCAACTAGAAGAAAATTCTGGAAGTCTCTGGCTCAATTTAGGGATAAATTCCTGAATGATACCTATATTGTTATGGGTGATTTCAATATCCTGATGAATGATTAAAAAAAACTTGTTGGATCCCAAGTGTAGTTGGATAGTAAATTGGATCTTATGGAATTTATAAATAATCATGGTCTGATTGATATGGACCTTAAAGGTGCCTCCTTCACTTGGACGAATCAAAGAGTTGACAATGACCTTATACAGGTCAAAATTGATCATGCCATGGTCTCTAACGATTAGTTGTGTAATTATTTGTGTTCTCTTTATGTGCTTTCAAGAATGGGATTTAATCATTATCCTATTAGTTTTGTTGTTGACTGTTTTTCAAGGAAAATGAATTTCCCATTTAGATTTGAGGAAATGTGGTTTTCTCATCCTTCTCTTCATGATAAAATCAAATAGTGGTGGAATATTAGTGTTAATGGTACTGCCATGTTTAGAGTTGTGAAAAAATTGGGAGAGGTCAAGAAGAACATCAGAAATTGGAACAAGGAGTTCTTTGGGAATATATTTTTCAACAAGACTGCTTTCTTTTGATGATTTTTGGTCTATCAATCTCTGCAATTATTTTTATAAGATCATTTCTAAAGTGCTCACATCTAGATTACTATCTGTTCTTCCTCTTCTCATATCCTCCCAACAGTTTAGGTTTCTTCTGAGGAGACAAATCTTAGATTCAATTGTTACTCTGCATGAAAATATTCATTCTCTTATTGAATCTAAGAGACAAGGTTTTTTGTTGAAGTTGGATTTGTTGAAAGCTTATGATGGAATGAACTGGAACTTTTTTTCTCAAGGTCTTGGTGGCTTTTGGTTTTAGAGCTTATATGGCAATTGATTTCTATGACCAACACTTCTATTATTGTTAATGGTTCGCCCTCTCATTTTTTCCAATCCTCTAGGGGAATAAGAAAGGGGGACCCCATATCCCCAGTCCTCTTCACTATAATGGTGGAAAGTCTTGGAAGGTACTTGTAGAAGATGGCAAGAGATGGTTGTTTAAAGGGGTTCCACCCCTCATTTGACAAAACAATCTATTTTCATCAATAGTTTGTTGATGATACTATATTGATGGGAACTTCTGCAATTGGAGAGGCCAAAACTTTTTAAAAAGTCCTCGTCACCTATGAAGAAGCTTGAGGATAGTTCATTAGTAGAGGTAAATGTTCCCTCTTTTTCTTGAATACTCTAGTTGAAAGGTAAAAAATAATAGCTAATATACTGGGGTGTACAGTTGGATACTTACCTTCAATTTACCTGGGTCTTCCTTTAGGGACTGCATCACCAGATTCTTTCTAGATGTCTCTAATTGATATATTTAATAAGAAGCTTACTAGCTGGAAAGGTGATATTCTCAATCAGGCTGGGAAAATTCAGTTGTTAAAGGAGACCTTGCAAAACCTTCCAATCTGTGCCCTGGGCCTACTCAGAATCCCAACTAAATTTGCTGATTTAATTGATAGTATTCAAAAGAGGTTCATGTGGTCAAGATTTGAGAATAAAAAGAGAATTTCATTGATTGCCTAGAATGAGGTGTGTAAGACAAAAAAAATAGAAGGTCTTGGGTTGAGGGATATTAGATCTTTTAATGAGGTGCTCTTGGAAAAGCAGGTTTGGAGGATTTTTTCAAAGAGAATGTAATGGAATTGAATATTGCACAACAAATACTTAAGTCATGTCAATTATTTCAAGGAATTCATCACCTCTGATTGTTTTCCCCATGGATCCTATTTCTGGAACAACATCATCAAGGTTAGAAGTCTTACTGCTAAAGGTGTTGGTTGGAAGCTAGGTATTTTTTCTAGCATCAATTTTTGGGAAGATCTTTGGATTGGAAATTAGCCTCTTTATCTCAACTCTTCATTCAACCCCTTTAGTGAAGAGTGTATTAGAAGATTTAGTCACATGGTAGTGGATCATTGGAGCAATGGTTGCTGAATTAATCTAGTTTAGATCAATTCTGAGTTACACCCTCTTCAAATTCTCCTAAATTCGGCATGTGTGGACCAGTCAGATGATCTGATGGTGTGAAAAGCTGATCCTTCTAGTTTGTATTTGGTTTCTTTTGCCTTTTCTATTTTCTCTCAGAATCATAACTCCTGAAGCCCAATTTGGGCCAAGACATAGATTAAAAACCTTATCCCAAAGGTGAATATCTTTACATTGATTCTTCTCCAAAAAAAATCCTTACTACTGACAATTTATGCGAAAGGGGATTACATCTTCCCAACATTTTCCTCCTTTGTATGGATGATGTAGAGTTTCTTTCCCATATTTTTATTGGGTGCCCCTTTGCTTAGGAAATTTGGGGGAGATTGCTTAAATTATGGGATCTATGCTGGGTCTTCCTTTCCTTTATGTTGGATATGTTCCTTCAATGGAGAGCTCCTAGAAAAAATTAAGTTATCAAAATACTTTGGTCTTATACCCTTCCTTATCTTGTTTGGGGCATATGGAAAGATAGAAACAATATATTTTTTAGAGATTCTGCATTATCAACTGAGTTCGTTTTCCACAAAAACTAGAGAGTTGTGAAGAAAATTTTTAATTGTCTTAATAGTGCCCAATTGAGAAATGAGGTTCAAAGTTGCACGGATTATGATTATAAGGCTGAAAATTCTTGGCAAATTCAAATGGATATTGCCAAAGTTTTCAAGCCAATAAGAAAGGAGCATGATGGTACTTATTGGCATGAGCCTCCTTTTGGTTGGGTAAAACTTAACTTTGATGGGGTGGCGAAGGGTAACCCAGGTCTTGCTAGGTGTGGGGGAGTGATCAACGATAGTAGTGACAATTGCATTTATTTTGTGACGCTCCCCTTGGGTTGTCATACAAACTACATTGTTTAAACCATTGGAGCCTATCAGGTACTTTTAATTGCTAAAAAAAAAATTGCACTAAGGTGTGGATTGAAGGGGATCTTTAAAAAATATAATTCAGTACCTCAAAAAAGAAGTGAATCCTTTATGGAATATTACTAATTGGATTGGCTTATCTCATAAAATTATTGACTCTTTTGATACATGCCAAATTTCCCATACTTATAGGGAAGGTAATAAATTTGTAAACCATTTTGCCAAATTTTGAGTTAAAGCCCATGATAAAATTATTTGGTGAAAAGGGGAACATCTGGATGATGAAGCGAGGGGTTTAATAAGGCCGACTATCCTAACCAACCAAGAAGTTAATGTGCCATGATTATCTCTAATTTGGACATGAATTATTTTGCAATGAGTATTACTTGTTAGTGTTGTGCAAGGGACAAATCACAGACATTCTACATTTATTACTATTCTAGAGTCTTCTCCTCGCACATTTTCTGGGTGCAGTTATATTCTTATTGCATTCATTCTTAGTTTGGGGCCATTTCTTGTTTGAAAAACTCTCGTGCTTCAACCATTTGCAGACTTTTTTTGGGTACAGTGGTGATATTCAAATGGGTGGGGATCTCAAACAAATGGAGCCTATGGACTATATCATGCTGAAAAACAATAAAACTATATGGAAAATCCTGGAGAAAGGTGGTTTCACTAGCTACATTGAAAAATTGCATTGGGTTAAATCCAAGGTGACGAGAGGGTTTGTTAGAAATTACAATAAGGGGTCAATTACCCTTCTTGGAAGGTAAATTGCAGTGAATGAGGACCTCATTGTAGTTTTCATTGGTCTCTCAATAGATGGGGCAAAGTTTTCCAAAGATAGAAAATTCTCTGAAAAGGCGGTTAAGCTTTTACCGAAAGAGGAGAAGGAGAAGAAATACTTGGTAAGAGGTGAGACAACTAGCTATAATACTGCAAAGATTAAGACCATTTGGGGTGATCTCCTGAAGGTGCTTATGGAGTATGTTACTCTCAATGGGCAGTATACCAGAGCTTTTTATTATCATTTTGTGCTCCTAAACCACTTTTAGCATAAGGTGAGAATTTATTTTCCCTTCTTTCTTGCATCCTCAGTGAGAATTTATTTTCCCTTCTCTCTTGTGTCCTCACTAAATTCTATTATCTCTAAACATAAGAAGGATTCTATCAAAAACCCTATCTTGCATGAAGGTTTGATGCTTCTTATTTTTGAATATGTTAAATCTTTCCCGCTTGTGTCTTCTTCCCTCCTTGAGGTTAATGTCGACTCAAATGATTCTCAATCCTTGAAGGATGAATACCACACCGACACTAATTATGATGATTTTTCTCCCACTGTGTCTCTCTCTAAAACTAAAGGGGAAGTCATTGCTACCAAAAGCCCTAAATATAAAAAACATCATAGTTCTAGCTCCCCTTCCCCTGTCTATAATCTTCAATTGGGTGCTAATAATGTTGTTGTTTTGGTTGGTAACCCTTAGAACTAGGATAAGCTTCCCTCCCCATTGGCTTCTAGTGAATCTTGTCCTGACCAAAATATGGAGAGTCATCAGCCCTTTTCGAGTACCCTTGATCCTGTTGGCAATATGCAGGAATTGATTATGTGTTGTCATTGATATCAATGCTACTCCATTTGGTTTTTGACCTGCTTCGGTTGGACATGGTTTTGGTAGAGGTTATCAGAGATTCTTCTTTGGTATGATCAGATTGTCAGATTATGTTTTGCAAGGATATTCATGATGATTATATACATGTCATATTCAGTTGGTTCATGATTTGGTGCTTTAGAAGCTATTGATTATGTTCTAGACTGTTGGTTGATGTTCTTGGTCCCGGTTGATGATATTTGATGAAATGGATAAGTGGTTTTGATGCAACTTCTAGAAATGGTACTTAATGTGCTGGAGGTGTTCCTGACTATGTCCTAATTGTTTGGTGGCTTTGCATTGGTTGGCATGAAGATTTGGTGATCGTATTTGGGTCTGGTTGGATATTCTGTGTTATTGACTTTGAGGGTTTTTTGCTGTTGGTGTAACTTGTTGCAATTCATCTTGGTGGGATTTTTAGTGGATGTAATTGTTTGGGAATTTGAATTATGTCCATGCTGTGTAATGAAAATCATAATATTGATTTGGTGGTCGATCTTTGTATCGTGCAATGTAATCTTTGTAATTATGAGTTTAGGGTTGAGGGTTTAGCCGACTTTGTTATCAATGTTGATGATTTGTATATGAGATATATTTATGTAATATGTGCATTAGGATCAATATTCTATCTGTATTATCAGAGAGAGGTAAATGTGTGAACAAGGATAAATCATTCAGTGAAGTGTTGTGGAGAGTTTGGTGTTGCAAGGTAGACAAGGGTGCTTAATCGAAACTATAATCAAGCATTAGGAGATGTTATTTCCACAGTTCTTTTCCTTCGGATTGAAGTTTGATGTTTTGTAAGTCAATGAGACTTCCTTTTATGTTGGGGAGTGCCCCCTAGGCCATTGGCCTGACTACAATCCCCATTATAATATTTTCACATAGTACTACAAAAGTATTATCTGAGTGTGGGCAGGGTTTCCCACCATTGGTTTTCCCTTCACCGGGTTTTCCACATCAAAAATATTGGGGTTGTGTGTTTTTTAATTTCATGCTTTATCTTTCACTATGCTATTTTCATTTTGCTCTAGTAGAAGGTTTATAATTTCGAATAACTGTTTAACTTGTGGAAAATTGATTCCCCCCCCCTCTTAGTTTTCCTCTGGTTCATTCTAACAATTGATATCAGAGAAAGGTCCTCTCTGCAGAAGCCTAACCACTTGAGGAGATCTAATGGCATCAAGTTCTTCATCTAATTTCTACTGGAAGGAGAGTCCCAAATTTGATGGTACAAATTACAAATTATGGAAGGAGAAAATGAAGATTCATCTGAGATATCTTGGAGCTGAGATATGGGAGATAATAGAAAAAGGTTATAAACCTCATGATCCTAGTTCTATAAGTTCAACACCTACTGATGAACAAAATAATGCTGATAATGATGTCAGAGCAAAAGAATCATTGTTAAGTGCCCTATCAGATGGAAAATTGTTGAATGTCATAGAGTGAGAAAATGCAAAGCAGATCCCGTTGAAGCTTGAAAGTCTATATGAAGGTGACCAAGGAGTAAAGATTGAAAAAATTGAAGGTTATCAGGTGAGATATGAAAATTTGAAGATGGAAGAAGATGAAAGGATAAGTTGTTTTATGGATAGAGTGAATGGGATTGTCATGGGAATCAAATGTTGCGATGGAACAGTTAATGAGGATGAGGTCATTTCAAATATTTTAAGAGTTTTACCTTCGACTTACATTATGAAATCTACTGCAATAAATGAACTCTGGACAATGTCAAATACCCCTGTTACTAGTGATATATTACTTGGCAAATTGACTGCTTTTGAATTTGAAGATCTTGGAGATCAGAATGCTACTAAAATAGAAATTGCATTTAAAGAATATGCCTCTGGTAAGCAGAAGATAGATTGGTATCAAAGCATTCTAACAGATCCCTCCTTGCATTTTCTCAATTTTGAGAAGGAGACTATGACTAATGTTCTGGCCTTAGCCAAAGATGGGGCGGTTGATACCTTTAAGATATTTAAGTGGATTTTCCATGAGATAAAGGATATCTAGCTGAAACAAAGAGCTGACAACAACAACCTAGAGATATTTAAAGATAAGGTTAAGAAAATGGATAATGGACAGGTTTCCATAGAGAATAACATCTGGTCTGATAAGGAGAAGGCCTTTGTCATCAATTGCCTTAAGACCACAATGGAATATTTTGATAACTTCAAAAAAGACTATGAAGTTAGGATGGCTATTCAAGAAGATAAAATTGTAAAAATCAAGGAGTCCATCAAAGTTGTTGTTAAGACCAGTTGTGGTGTGATTGGTGTCATAGTGGAAATATTCAAGAACATGATTTGCAGCCTTCAAGAGCAGTTCCAATTGAAAGATGTGGTGGCTGTGGAAACCAATAATGAACATGACATATTTGTGGGCCCAAGTAAAAGGACAAGAGGCAATTTGAAGAGAAAGGTAGTGCGACCTCCTCTTGACTTTCATAAGATTAAGAAGATCACCACCACTATGACTAAGATCAAAAAAGAGATGGAATAGTCTATGAAGTAGCTGGAGTAGTGCTTGTGTCGACTTGAATTTCATCCTCAGAGTGTTACTTGTAACAAGTTAGTTTCACAAAATACAAATGGAAATACTACAGGAAATCCAAATTCAACCAATGAAACCACATGAAGTACATATGAAATAAGAATGCTATTTTTACCTTCATGGTTTATGTCTCATTGTGTCCTAACTCCATTGTTCCTGGTTGTAGATGGTGTGCTCTCAGACAATGTATCGATGGCTTCCAAGATGGCATATGAAGAATGGACTGATAACTTGTAGTTAACTGATACTATGATATGCCAATACTACATGATTATGCTAAAATAATTATGCTAAAATGATTATGCTAAAATGCTATATGATATTTGCTTTTACTATTTGCTATTTGCTTCAAAAACTCACGGATGCATATGATCAATTTGAAGACTAACTCTCTCTCAACTGAAGCTCTTGATTTTATAGACCTTGAGAGGATTAGATGATGTGGCTTAGATCAACGGTCATGATCAGATCTACAGATTTGAATGGTTGTGAGCAAAGGTGAAGGTTGAAAGAAAGGGGGAAGGAGAAGACAAGTGTCACTCATCTCACCTTGACTGGGTTCCTGACTGAGAAAATTTAGGGATGGTTAGAGGAAATTTAGGCATGAGAGGACAAGTGGACTCAAGTCCTTCTTAAGATGTAGGGGGTGTTGGAGAGAATATAGGAAATGATTATGAAATATGTGTACGTACACAATTTTCATTAAGTTTGGAAGTTGAAGATAAATGATGAATTAATATTTAAGAAATATTAATTTCTTTAGCCACGTGTTTGATGAGTTGGCAAAGGGAAGATGAAGTGGAGATGGAAGGTGAGCTGGATAAGAGGGATTAAATAATTTAAGAAATTATTCAATATTTGAGACTATAGAATAGGAAAATAACTATTAAATATTAGATATTTAATTGCTTGGAGGAGATAATTAAATATTAGATATTTAATTAACTTGGTTAGAAGGAATAATTAAATATTAGATATTTAATTAATTAGAAGAATAGGATAGATGAATTAATTAATAGAAAGATACGAAATGAAATAAATAAATTAATCTTTTCAAATTAATTATTTAAAAGAAGAATAAACATTAAATAGATATATAATATTTATTTAATCGCTCATAGCCAATTTTTATGTGTATACATTTTGCTCCTCTTTGAAATGATGTCAAGACAACATTGTTTCAAAGATTAAAGCAAGTCTCGATAGTGCGCCTGATGAAGACTGAAAATCCTGATTGTGTGCCTCCTTGGGAGATTAATCGTGAAATTGTTGAATACTTTGGTTCGAACGATTGATCTCATGATAATTGATAAAAATTTAGTCAATTAAATTCATTTGTAAAAAACAAATTAAATTGCCCCATTGAATAGCATTAATTACTCTGCAAATAGTAAATATAAAATTAACCAAGGCTAATTTTAATGTCATTGTTATCCTTGTCAGCTTGTGAAGAAAATATTCATGCTGAGGTGGCGAAATGGTGGTTCTTGTGGAGAACCATCATATTGAGTGTGTTCGGTGATATCAACGACCTGCCGAGTATGGGTATCTGGTATGTATCTTATCCCGAGTTTGGTTTTCAAGTTTTCGTGCAAATTTTCATGTTTTTAAGCGCGTTTTTGAATTTTTTGATTTTTTGTGATTTTTCGATGTTAGGTTAGCGCTTTTGAATTTTTTTTAGCACATATGCAATTAGGTTTAGTGCATTTTCATAGATTAGCGCAAATGTTCGTTTTGTTAGTGCTTTTGCTTGTTAAGATAGCACTTTTTCTTGTTTTGCGTATATGCTTTTAGAGTTAGTGCATTTGCACAAAAGGATAGCGCATATGCAATAGTTTAGTGCATTTGCATGTAGATTTAGCACTTTTGTTGTAGTTTAGCGCTTTTTCTCAATATGATAGTGCAAATGCTTAAAATTGATATTTTTGATAAGTGCAAAAGCTAAAAATTACTTTGATGATTATATTTAACATGTTTAATGCACGTGCATGATAAAAAGGGACTTGATTGAGTGATTTGTGATGTTGTTGGATAGATAGCTTGATTGATTGCATGATTGATAGATTGATTGATTGCTTTTATTGATTGATTGATTTGATTGCTTGATCGATAGATTGATTGATTTATTTTATTGCTTGATTGATAGATTGATTGATTGATCGATTGATTGATTTTATTGCTTAGCTCTAAGAAACCGATTTAGTTTCTGATGCAAGAGCTTACCAGAGTTTTGATTGAACTCAGTGATTGATAGAAAACCATGATTGGTAGGTTTTAAAATGATTTGATAGCTTAAGTTGCTTCAATTTGATTTGATAGATAGATAGTGTAAGTTGTTGCTGTTTGATGTGATAGATAGTTAATGATTGTTGATCGATTTGATAGATTGATTGATAATTGATTGCTTCAATTTGATTTCTCTGGATAAATGGGAGAAACTTGATGTTCTCCAGTGTCGGGAGAAATTACCAGCAGTTTGGCATTTAGTGCCAGAGTTAACACAGGCTGAGGTTAGACACATAGATGCATGTAGTTTATGCCATTTGTTGTATATGCCTGAGATTATGCATAATAGAGGATTGTTGACAGTGTTAGCTGAGGGATGGCACAACGAGCATAACAGTTTCCACCCGCCTATGGGTGAGATTAGTGTGACTCTTGAGGATGTGTATATGATTCTGCACATCCCGGTGACTGGCGAGCTATTACAGTATGATTATCAGGATTGGGTTGGGACAGAGGCTTGCAAAGCCATGTTTGCTGATGATAGCATTGGTAGAGGAGAGATCCAATGGGTGGATATGGTGATGTATTATGAAGCTCTTCCCATGATTCTTTCTAGTTTGATTGGAGGATTTATTTGTCCTGATAGGCGATCATGAGGTTTTTCTATTGGATGGGGTGAGATTCTCCTGAGTATGATGCAGCATCGTACTTGATATGATTAAGGTGGTTGTATGTTGGCACATTTATATCATGATCTTCATCAGGTAGTGTATGATGAGAGTGCTAGTTTGTCTACAAGATGCACTTTATTGCAGATCTGGTGCTGGGAGCACATTTCTATTACTCGACCTATCCATCACAAAGTTCATGGAGAGAGACAGCGATATGTATATTTCTATGTAGGTATCCTTACTCAGCATAAGCTGGGTAAGATGGATTATTGGCATTGGGTGCTTGATTCTTTGGATAGCATTACTTGGAGACCATATGTTGATTGTGAGCCATGGATGGATGATGCATAGACCTTACCATTTATCATGCAGATTAGATATCTCATTGGTCGGACTCCTTACATTGTTGAGTGACAGTTGATTAGTCATATTCTTAGATAGTTTGGGATGATCCAACCTATGCCTACTGGTGTGATGATATATGCTCGACATATAGAGATAGATGAGATTGGGGACCTTCTTTATCATTTGAGATTGCTCGTGCAGATTTTGTTGCTACTTTGAGAGTGGCTTATTGATGGGTTGGTGCTTGGGATAGACTAGCCTAGTCTATGCTCTTGGGTCCTTTCCTTGGATCACCTAGTGTTCTCCTCACACCCTAGGGTCTCTAGGACTTCCTTTTCTTGAGGAATCCCCTGACCTTGCCCAATCCACCCACCAATGAGTTGCTATGCTGCTCCTAAGGTCTCACCTACTCATGAGACTCAAAACCCCTTACTATGGCTAATAAGGGCTAGGCTTGTTCCACACCTTCCAAGGTATTAGCAAGGTTATAACAGGTCTATTTCATGGTCTTCCCACCCATTCATGTGCCCCCAAGAGGTTTCAAGCCTTCAACCCCTTACCGATTTCACCATTTTATGTTTTTGCCTTCAAATAGGGCTACAAGGATTAGGACCAATTAGGCCTCCTACTCGGTGTTTTAGGGATCCCTCTCACGAATGATGCACAAACAAACCTAACTCCCAAAATGGACTGCCATTCATTTGGCAAGGACTCAAGGATTTTCTAGGTTTTGGGCCTCCAAGTGTCCGTAGACTATCCTAGGTGGATTTTAAGGTTTTCAAGGGTTTTTGTGAGGGTTTTTGGGGTCTGCTTGGGTCACAGTGAAGGTTTTGTGTTTTAGCCAATTTGTTTGGATTGGTGGAGGCTCCTCCTTCACACCAGTGATGCTTCACACACTCCTCTACACCTCCTCCAAAGGGTGCACTCTCCTCTGACCAACCTTGCTCTCCAAGACTTCTGCAATTTGACCTCTCCTAATCAGGCACTGTCCAGTCTCGCCTAGGAGTGGGTATTTGCGTGGAATTCCTACATTTTTTAGGGCCCTTCTTGCATGGGACTATAGTATAGGGTCTTCACTTCCATTCCACATGGTTTCATGGTGATTCCACAATGGGGAATGGAGTTATGACTTCATTTGCACAGCAAACCAAAACTGGACAGTGAGACTGCAAATTACAAACTATTTACAACACACTCAACCGGTAAACAAAAACCTAAAATAATCACTCACAATGAAATTATTTACATCATAGAAGACATTTCACATAGTTTTTCATGTAGTTCAATCCATTCACTTGCCCGATAACTTCATTCAATCTGACTAGTAACCAACAAACAGTCATAGTCAAGCTCTTCTTGCTTGGGTCGTACAATCTCTGACATCCAACCCATTCATTTAGGGTTTCAAAATACTTATACCACCTTGGACTTAGTCTATGTTCCCATATTAGGGTTCTCCATGCCAAACTAAGGATTTTGACCTCCTGGTGGAAAAGTTGCTTGACAGCTTTTAAAAGTTGTCATGCAACTTTTCCAACTTTTGAGCAACTTTCTCAATGTTGCTTTTCATGACTCCTAAACCCACATTGGGCCAGCCTAAGGATACCACCATGTTATAAAGGACCCCTAAACACCACAAAGACACACATACCCTCCGTTTTCAAGAAAATCACAATCTTGACTTATGACCCCTAAGATCTCCACTACGACCCTAACTAGGACCTATGAGCACATGGCTCATTATTTTATGTACAATGGCTTCATAAGAAGCATAACACCAACAAAAAAAGAAGGAGGGAGAGCTTGAAATGGTGCTCCTACACCACTTATGATATGAGATTGCACATTCTTGATCCTGGGGTTACTATAGAGTATGCTCAGTATATATTATCTCTTCCATTTCCTTGCATTACTGGTCCAACGGATCCTCCTCAAAGCTCAAGAGATGAGGATGATGATTCAGATGATCTTTTTTGTAGGAGAGGTAGATAGAGATGAGATCTTAGAGCTACTTAGGAGGCTGGGGGAGGTGGAGATGAGGGTGGGGATGGAGGTGGTGGTGGTACAAGACCTGGACGGAGGGGAGGTCGATTGAGTGTCCATGGAGGACCGTTTGGACCAGCTAGCAGGATTGGTAGACCATGCCCTAAGGGTGCAAGAGATGTTGGATGGATTGGGAGTGAGCATGGTAGGAAATGTATGAGATCACCAAGAGGGTTTCCATTGACAAGAGGCAGGGTGACTGGACTGGATGGGGGTTGCAGGAGAGGCATTGATTTTGGACAGATTCAGCCAAATCCTTGGGTTATTGCAATGCATGGTGGAGAGGATGAGGATCCTGAGGATCTTATTCCCCTGATTAGACAATGGGTTCAGAGAGTTACTCAGATAGAGATTCCAGTAGTTGGACAGGTTGGTGGTGAGGAGGGGATTGGGATTCATGCACCATAGTAGGATTTGCCAAAGAAAGATGCACCAGAGCATAATATGCCAGAGCATGATACCATTGACAATCTGAGAGCATAGATTGATCAGCTTCAAGCATAGGTGCAGACTCTTATGACAGAGAGGTATAGAGCTGTTAGGAGACAACAGGATACTCAGGGCCTTCTTGATCAAATTCAGTAGGTTGGGTCAGGTACTCTCTCGGTGGACATTGTTAGAGCATTATTTCAGGCTTGGAAGGAGACTTCCTACTGGCGATGATGATATGAGGAGGCAGTTGCAGAGAGCCAGAGAGCAGGTAGTTATCATACCACCGTGTTGATGGACACTAGCAGTGGTGGGGTCATGGGACCTCCTCAGAGGAGTGGTGAGCATGGGAGAAAGACATCTGGAGGATCTTCTTGCCCACAGCCACAGAGACAGACATAGTCAGGTGGTAGTGGTTTAAGATAGTCGTGACTTGATTTGGGGCACTTGTATTGTTTACTTGATATCATTATTTACTTGGACTTTTTATTGTTTTATGATGATCTATATGTAGACATGGACTCTATATGATGATGATTTTTACTATGCATGTTATTCTATTTGATGATGCTTCATATGATGATACAATGATTATATGCTTTTGTTGAATTTTGATTTTTATGATCTTGGATGCAAATGAAAATGATTACTAACTTAAATGATGCAAATGCAATGATCTATATGGAAATACAAATGAATGGTTGATTTTCTTTTGATGATGTAAATGCAAATGATCTACATGAAATGTTTTTTTGACTTTTATGATGCAATTGAAAATGATGGGAAAAGGCAAATACAATGATTGAGTTATATGGAATGCTTATAATGTTTATGAATCTAAGTGCAAAGATGCAATTAAATGATCATTAATGAAATGATGATAAATGCTGATACACTACATGATTAATGAAACACACTTATTTAAATGCAAACTATTGCAATTGATGAAATGTAACTAAATGATTTGAAATGATTCTAAGAATGAATGCACCTAAAATGAGAAAATGCAGATTGTTTTTGTTTGTCCAAGTATACTCAATCTTTATTTATGACCGTTGATCTGTTAATGAAATGATATGCTTATAATGCAACCAACAATGAATGCTTATAATGCAGACGAATAATGATCCAATCCAAAATCATCTAACTAAAAATTGTACTACCATTTTTCATATGCTATCTTGTAACAATGCTTGATTTCATCATTGAGCTTTAAAATGTTGTAAGATAATACAAATAACTTGACATAATGATTAAAGATGACCTGAGTATTCCTTACATGGATTTTAATATAGCAAGTTAATACAACCAACTTGATATAATGGATCAAGTCAACCTGAGTATTGCTTGCAGAACAAACAAGGATTATCCCCTTTCATGCATGACTTGGAACATCCTCCTTGATCTTTTGTCAATCATATCCTGAGACAAGTTCATATCATATTAAGAGATAAACCACACACAACAATCAAATAAAATAATCATGCCCCATCATAGCTTCTCTAGTCATGCACATCCTTGAGTTGCATAAAGTACATGATTAGCAATAAAATCAAGATAAAAACACTGAATCTTGCATGTCATTCACATGTTCTTATGGTCATTAATTGATATAATCATCTTGATGAATGATCTTTTGATAATCCTCTATTACTTGTTGATCGATTCTTTGTTTTCTGAGTTTCACGGTTCAGTTGTTGATGAAATTCCTTGATCTAAATTTTCTGAATGTTTTGGGATTTTAAAGATTCAAAAGATCACCTTAGCAAAAGGAATTAGGATTTTGCCCCCAGCGGAAACAAAAATTTATTATGGATGTATCAATTGATTAAGATACAAACCATTGCGGGATACAAATGCAGATTGATTGATTTTGATAAAATCTAAGATAGTGACTACGACAAGTGTGTCAAAGATTGATAATTGTTGGTAAGATGCATATTTCCTGCTAAATGGTTCAGAGCAATGGATGTGAAAGACGGAATGGATAAGCTAGGATAGATGGAAGCAATAGATGTGGTAGGATGGAGTGGATAGGTGCGCAAAGTGATCTCATAGATGGAGGAACTTACTTCTTAAATAGCGTCCGTTTACCAGGTTTTCACCATCTAAATTTATTGCATTTTTTGGATTTTATATGCTTTTTATTTATTTTTTTTAGGACTTTATATGCTTTTTGTTAATTTTTTCAGGACATTATATCTGAAGCATAGAATCTCTTGAGATGGATATAATTGATAGTTTCATTAAACAAAGCACCCTTAGGGGTAGATAACTTGTATGCTCCTGATCCATATGTTGCTACTATGACAAAAGGTCCTAGCCAATTTGGTTCTAATTTTCCCTTGTTTTCCCGGTCTTGCTGATTTCTTGGATTTTCCCTTAGAACTATATCCCCAATCTAGAAAATACATAACTTGACTCTGTGGTTATAGCTTCTTGCCATTCTTTGTTGGTATACTTTTAAATGTGTTGTTGCATTTTGGTGACGTTCCTGAATCAGTTCTAGTTCCTGGAGTCAAGAAACTCGTTGTTCTTCTTCTGGTATATGACTATGCAAGGTTACTCGTAGAGAAGGTATCTCTACTTCGATAGGTAATATGGCTTCTAATCCATAAACCAAACAATATGAAGTTGCCCTGTTGGAGTGTGGATGCTAGTTCGGTATGCCCAAAAAGAAGGATTTAGCTCAATGTGCCAGTCTTTTCCAGCTTCATTGACTGTTTTCTTCAATATTTTCAAGATAGTTTTGTTTGATGCCTCAGCTTGACCATTACCTTGTGGATAATATGGAGTAGAGAACCTATGTTGGATGTGGAATTGTTCACATAGCTCTTTCACATCTTGATTTTTGAATGGTCACCCATTATCAGAACTAATGGTCATAGGAACTCCATAGCGATAGATTATATAATTCAAAATGAATGATGTTATTTGTTTTACTGTCACTGTTGTTAAAGACACTGCTTCAATCCACTTAGTAAAATATTCGGTAGCAATCAGAATAAACTTATTTCCATTAGAAGATGAGGGATTGATCTTTCCTACCAAATCAAGGCCCCATTGTGAAAATGGCCATGAACCTGTCATAGGATATAACTCTTGTGCTGGTGCATGAATGAGATTTCCATGGATCTGACATTGTTTACATTTTCTAGCATATGTGAATGAATCTCTTTCCATAGTAGGCCAAAAGTAACCCATATGAAGAAGTTTCTTATCCAATTTTAAAACACTTGAGTGTGTCCCACAAATACCTACATGAATGTCATTAAGAACTCTCTCAGATTCATCTTTTTCAAGACATCTCAACAAAGTACCATCTAGACCATGCCTATATAGGATATCAACAATAATAGTATAGCGAGAGGACTGATGGATAAAATTTCTTCTCTGATTACGATATAATTCAAGAGGAAGGATATGATCTTTTAAATACTGATAAGTTTGACCATATTAGGATTGACTAGTTCCTGATATATGGAAAATGAGATAGGTATGCTGGGATTGAATGGTAGGGGTTAAGATATCTTCCATGAGAAATTTGTAATGCTGTTGATTCTCCTTATTTTGCAAGAGAGATGCTATTGTGGCCATTGCATCTGCTGCTTTATTCTCATTTCTTGGAATCTGGGTAAATGATATTTCCTTAAAGTGTCCTTTAAATTCCTCTATCAGCTGTTTGTATGGCATAAGCTTATCATCCTTTGTTTGATATTCATCATTTATTTGATTTATTACAAGTTGTGAATCACCATAGACATGTAGTTCTTTGACATTCCATTCACTAGCCATTTTAAGCCCTATAGCCAATGCTTCACACTTTGTAGTTCTAGCGTCCTAAAATTGCGACACTTGCAATT
Source organism: Cryptomeria japonica (assembly GCF_030272615.1). Taxonomy (NCBI): domain Eukaryota; kingdom Viridiplantae; phylum Streptophyta; class Pinopsida; order Cupressales; family Cupressaceae; genus Cryptomeria; species Cryptomeria japonica. The sequence continues at coordinate 678,925,630 of NC_081411.1, forward strand.
TCGACTGCATTTCGGTCTTCACGATGGCGACGCAACACACAACCTGAATGGAGACCCTGAAACTTGCTCATGACACTGAAAACTGCATTTTTCAAGCACCCTGGCCTGAACCTCCTTGCACCCTGCTGTCCCGGGAGGTGGGACCAGAGCGCCCAGCGCCCTGGTCCCTGGGTCCTATTTTGGGCCCGGTCTCTTAAGGGGTCTCGAGTCTTTTTGTTTGCAATTTGAAAATTAACTTTCCTGGTCGGCCTAAGGTCGGGAAAATCAGTCTATCAGCCCTAAATGACAAGTATATAAACTACATTTTTCTCTCTCATTTGGCATGAAGAGGATATATGTAAAAAGCGTGGAAACTATACTCAAGCATTCAAGCATTCAAGCATTCAAGCATTGCTTCAAGCAATTGATCATTTCAAGTCTCCATTCAAGGCTAAGTGTTGCATTCAAGACAAGGATTCAACCATTGAAGAGGAGATCACATACTACATGCTACAACATACAACATACAACATCTAAACCTTCGCACATAAGGATACAAACATCCTTAGAACAAGGTATTAGTACTTGTTTTACAGTCATTTACATTTACAGCTCTTGCTCATTTCTTGGTTAATTCCAAAACCGGGGTTTGACCTAAAGGCAAACCCCTAATCCCTAACCCCCCAATCGTCTTCGCTTTTCTGTGTGTAGGTTGCAGGTACGCGGCTGAAATTGAAGATCTGGAATCCTTGTGCAGAGACGAACAGATCCCCCTTCATTTCAAGGATTTTTCGGAGGACCGTGGCACCGGGCACCATCGTCCCGACAACTTTTGCTCAAATTTGCAGGACAGCGCCGTATCGACATTTTACTGCTAATTCCAGGTCCGCAGATTCATCCTATAATCCGAACTCAGTTTATAAGCAAATCTTTGTCACTTTTCTATGCATTCCTAGCTTAATTCCTCTATGCACATTCTTTACAAAAGAGGGTAGCCTTGCTGTCTTAACCCTTGAAACACATTTAGCATCCAATCTTGCATTGCATGGGATTGGATCTAGTGGGTTTCAACCCCTCTTTTGAATGTAAAGTCTCTCCCCTAAGTGAAAACCATCGAATCCTAGCGAACCTCCCTTCTCTCTCCTCGGAGTTGGAAGAGGGGAGAACAACTAGGGTTCGATCGTGATTTTCCACTTTACAGCAGTAATATTGGTGCATGGAAATCACAGTCTATATGATTTGGGAATTGTGTGTCCTTGAGGTGTGATGAAAAAGATTCCTGCGCCTGATCCATATTGAGTATAAGAACCATTAAAGTACAATTCCCAAATGTTTGTACTTACTGTCAAGATATCTGCATTAGGAAATTCGATGTGCAAAGGCATGTCATTTTGTAAAGGTGCATCAGCTAATTGATCGATGATGACTTGTCCCTTGATAGCTTTCCAGTCCACATATTCAATGTCAAATTCCCTTAGTATCATAACCCATTTGGCTAGTCTCCCTATCAACGTTGACTTTCTCAACAAATATTTGACAGAATCTATCTTTGCTATTAGTTTCATAGAATGAATCAACATATAATGTCGTAGCTTCTAAGTTGCAAATACAACTGCTAAACATACCTTTTCAATTGAGGAATAATTTAATTCATAGCCAACAAGTGTTCTACTGATATAATAAATTTCTCTTTCTTTTCCTTCATAATCATGTTGAGCTAGGAGAGTGCCTAATGGTACACTTGTTGCTAAGACATAGAGCAACAATGGTTTCCCTTTGGTTGGCGATACCAATACTGGAGGACTCATAAGATATGCTTTTATTCGTAAAAAAACTTTTTCACATTTTAGATCCCATTTGAATGGAACATTTTTATGTAGAAGATGGGTAAATGGAAGGCATCTATCGGCCAACTGAGAAACAAATCTCCTGATTGATTGCAAACTTCCTGTAAAGATTGCAATTGACTTAGGTTCTGAGGTGACTCCATCTCCATGATAGCTTTGAATTTTTCAGGATCTACTTCAATGCCACGGGCTGATATAATGTACCCAAGGAGCTTTCCAGAGGTTACCCCAATTGCACATTTCTTTAGTATTAATCCCAATTGATATCTTTCCAACCTATCAAAAATCTTGCTTAAAATGTTCAAATGTTCGTTTCTTGTATGAGATTTTGCAAGTATGTCATCAACATAATCTTCCATAAATGTATGCATCATATCATGGAAAATTGTCATCATAGACCTTTGATAAGTCGCTCCTGCATTCTTAAGCCCAAATGGCATAACATTCCAGCAATATGTTTCCCATGCACAGGTGAAAGTTGTCTTCTCTTGATCTTCAGGTGCAATTCTTATTTGATTATATCCAGAGAAGCCATCCATTAATGAAAACATCTCATGTCCTGCTGATAAGTCCACTATGATATCAATGTTTGGTAGTGGAAAATCATCTTTTGGACATGCTTTATTTAGATCTCTGAAATCTATACTAACTCTTATGCTTTTATTTGGCTTTGATACTAGTACAATACTTGAAACCCATTCTGGATAAGCAACTGGTCTTATGAAACCCACTTCTAATAGTTTCTTCAGCTTGGTTTTTACAAGAAGAGCAATGTGCGGATGCATCTTTCTTAGCTTCTACTTAATGGGTTTTGCTTTTAAATCCACATTAAGATGATGCATAATAAGATTTGGATTAAGTCCTGGCATATCTGCATAAGACCAAGAAAAAAATATTTGTCTTCACTTAAAGAATTCCATGTATTCTTTCCTCTCTCTCTCTGATAATGAGGCAACAAAATGAAGTATTTTAGGATCCTTTGATGTATCAATGTTTACTGCTTATGTTGGTTCTATCCGGATAGCAGATCTCTCTTGAAAATATGTAAGAAGAATGTCAAACTTTCCATCTTCTGGTGCCTCAAGGAGGTTTTCACCATAAGATACATCCTTTCTTTTCTCTTTTCATTGATCTAACGTTGCCATGAAATGGTTTTCAACAATAGGTCTCTTTCCTTGTTTTATTTCACTTTTGCGACTGGAAAGTTTGGCATTCTCCTGACTATGAGAAACATCACTTGATTCTCCAATGGAAGATATCTTAGGATGGATGGGTTCAACAATAATAAGGTACACGGCTAAGTCATGATCATTGGAAAAGACATTCAGTTCGGGGTTGTCTAAATTATCCCAATCGATTAGTTTAGGATGAAGAAGGGGTAAATCATAATCACCGTCATCATTAGGTGTTTCAATATTCATGACATAATGATAATAATTTAGCATAGATAAGGTACTATCATAGATTTAATGTTTTTGAGAATTGTCTTTCTCAAGTGTTTCTGAATTAGTCTTAACAAAATCAATATTAGCATTTTATAGTTCACACTCAAGTGGTTCTTCAACTGACATTTGTCCCTTAAATGAATGGATTATATCAACACACACATCTGTAATACTGCAAATTCCTTCTTGATTGACCTCTTTTGCATTTTGGAGTTGACATACTTGTGTACATGATAAAGAGGATTCTTTTGCTAAATTTTGTCTCCTTTCAAACTCAACTTCTTCTGGACTAATAGTCAATCCAACTTGACTATCCCTTAATTCTTCTATGGTTTTGCCATATCTGAATACAACTTGTTCCTCTTGTGATGAAATTCTTGTATTTATAGATGCTTGATCTATCTTTGTTTGTGCTTCTTGTGGCCTTACTTCTTTGTCTTTGTCATTTCCTTCCCTTTTTGCATACGCTTCTTTCCTTTGAATTCTGAGGTTTTCTTGCCTTCTTTCTAATTTCATTTTTTGTTTTGCAATAAACAAGTCTTCTTTCATGATAGCTGCTTGTTCTTCATTGTGTTCTTTTGTGAGGCCCTACCCAGACTCATCCTAGCATTTCAGTGATTTTCATGTTGAGACTATTATGGATGCTTTACTTTTATGCATTATGGATTTAGAACTTATATGATTCCATGATTTGGATAACATTGATGTATATTGATGCTTCATTTCTATGCATTATAGATATAGAACTCTATATGATTCTAGAATAAGATAACTTTGTGATGATGTATGTCATTATTGGATTTGTAGGACTTTACTATGATGATAGAAATATGATGCATGTCTTATGTATGGATCAAAACTATGAGGATTATGATAATTACTTATGTGAATTTATTTCGATATAAGATAGATTGATTTGTTTAATGTCAATTGTATGCAGAGTGCTTGATGTGTACTCTTATTCATGTATTTAATATTTTATGAGGTTATTTGGAATTACTAATATGTAATTGAGTTGCGCAGGAAAATTATCCATGTAACCATGGAAATACTATGGAGAACAAAACCTAGACCTATGTACGTTCGTAAAACCAGAGGTTGTCTATTTGGAGAGACAACACCCCGTATGTATCGTATTTTATTTGTGAAAGTAAATGTTGCATGTGTGTTAAATTGAATTTATTAATTTATGTAAATCCAACAAGAGACAAATTCTGTGTGTAATTTTGTAATGTATTTTATTGTGTCACTTGACACATGCTGATTAGTGTCTTGATTTTGACATGTCTCTTGGAGGGAGTTGTTTCAACCAAAGCCCTTTTTAAAACATTTGAGTGTGGTCCCAAATTTTCCTTGGGTAGAGAGTCTTTGGAGTGGTCAACTCGGGTTTGACCCGAAGGTTAACTTCAGATGGGTTTCTAAGGGGTCTAATGGACTCTTAGGGGTAGTTTAAAGGTCTTTCATCAGGTCCATAAGGTATACCTATGGGTTAGGAGTATTTTTAGGCATGTGACTACCCCCATGTGACTGTTTAGTCACCTCAAAAAGTGGGTTTCCTAAGATGAGCGAAAACTCAATTTAGAAGGTTCCATCTAGGTTAGATAACCTTCCTTATTGATGTGAGATTTTTTCCCCACTCTCTCTTACTTTTTCCTTTTTCAGTTTTAGTAACCTGTGAGAAATCTTAGTGAGGCATTCTTAGGAAAGGATTAGGGACTTAGTGGGTAATCACCCACTCTCCATTTTTGGAGATCTTGCAATTTTGAAAAGAATAGTTTTGGGATAGAAATTTGGCTAAGTGTAGAAGAAAGGATTGTGGAATTGGGCTGCTCATCCTCAAACTAGTTCTAGCAAACCTTTGGGTAGATTGAAGGTTGGTTCATCTTCTCCCTTTCACGTTGCATGTCTATGTTGGAAATATTGTTTGTATGTAAAAGTTGTTTTCTTGTATTATCCTTTGTGAAATTTTTATGTGATCTATCTTTTATTTCTTTTATGCATTTTCTTGTGATTTGGGAGTAACCAAAGCCTTCTACTCTAGGGAGAGTAGGATGGTCTTAGGGGTGGAAGGAGTTTGACAGCCTTTGAGTGAGAGGCTCTCATTATGAGACTGATCTCAAGGGTTGTATATGTGACCCTTGCTGCGTAGCCTTGTTTATGCATTTCGGGGTCATAGGGAGAGAAAGTATGGCATGAATGCCTTCAGGGGCATAAGAATGTGGGGTTAATGTACTTATGATATATCTTTGTTTTCCATGAGGTGACTTTGTGATCTACCATTCTTGTAGTCTCCTCAGGGTATTTGGTGCACTTCCACCCTTGTAAAAACATCACATTTTGTGATGAAGTGTAGCCTTGGTTGGGAAAGTGTTTGTTGTGTGTTTTTCCCTTGTTTGATGTGTTTGCTTGAGTGTAACCTGTCTAGGGCTTGGTTCTCCAAGCTCAGGGGTGGCTTCTAGAAAGCCTAGGCTGGGAGGTGAGCTTTCCATGGTCATAGCCTTATGATTTATATGCAGGTTGCTTGGAAAGAAAAGAAAAAGACAAGCTAGGAGTTGCTGGTTTTACTTGATTTGTAGAAAAAGATTAGGGAATAGGATGCTATATTTTAGTTGCAAAAATATAAATGAAAAGTTGCGTGTTGTATTTATTTTGGAAAAGAAATGTATTCATTTTAAAGTCCCCATTTAATAGGGATGAGGGACTAGTTGGGTATCTCACCCCTATGTAAAGTTGACTATCTTGTAGTTTAAGTATTGTTTAAAAGAAAAGTATTATTTTGTTGCAAAATGAAATATCTATGTTGGGTTTAAGTTATGTATCGTTCTTGAAATAATATTGGTTGTATACATGTTATTTTGAAAATAAAAGTTCATTTTATCTCCTTATGCATATTGAAATAATGCAAATGAGTAAAGTTGTAAGCTTGCATGTTAGTAAGAGAAAATTAAACATTTAGTCCTAATTATTTATTCCCAAATACAAATCATGGTTTAATAGATTTAACATGTCTATCTCTAAGGTTAATTTAAATGATTCTAGACTAATGTAGTTGCTGAATAAAGTTTATTAAGTTCTATCATTTTTCCTTTTATTTATTGCAGAAAATAAATCTAAAATTAATAGTCTATCTCTAATTTTAGCAACAAGGTATTTAAAAGAAATAGAAATACATTGATTTAAATCTGAAAATTTTAATTAATCTATTTAAAAGTTCTTAGAAAAAAAAATGTCTCAAGCCTAAAAAAATGCTTTGGTTCCATAATGCTATGTATATTATGGAAATAAAATGGTTAGATTTAATGTCCCATATTAATAACAAATAGAGATAAAATCTAATGGATGCTAGATAGATTAAGTCTAATGTTTATCAAAGAAATGATCCTTATGAAATAATAAACTTCTTGTTCTTTTGTTTACTGTCATTATTTTGTTAATACCTTGCAAGTTTGTTTCAAAAGAAAAATATAATTGCATATTGAATCTAGCCCTAATATATCATATGTATATAATATATATATATATATATATATATATATATATATATATATATATATATATATATATATATATATATATATATTTTAAAATAATAATAACTTAAAAAAAATAAAAAAAATAAATCCAAAAGAAAGGAAGCCTTGGCTCCTACGTGATCTCCGTAGGGTGGCCCCCCGTGCTGTGGGTGGCAACCCCCAGCAGTGGCCGCAGCCACACTGTGGGCCACAACCCACAGTTGGGGTGGCTTCGGCTCCTCCCTGTGGGCGGCGATAGTTGTGCTTTAGGCCATGACCCATAGCGGCGGCCAAGGCCACCACTATGGGCCATGACCCACAGTCACGGTTGCGGCCGTCTCTGCGGGGAGCCCGGGGTAACCTCCGCTGCCGCCTCCCTTCCTTTGGCTCCGCCGTAACGCTGCTACCTGCACAAAAACCCCCCCATGCAGCCTCTGTATAATGCCCCCACCTTGCATTTGGCCCCCCCTTGCATAAAATATAAAACCCTAACTCGGTTCAGGTTAGGGTAGATATGGAGTTAAGAAAAAAAAAATAGAATGAAAGGATAGTTTATAACTTGAAATTAGGTTATCACTTCTTATTGTATTATTAGGGTTATAATTTTTAAAAAGAGGGGGAATCCCATTCGAATTTTGAATAGGGTATTTCCCCATCCCTTTAAAATAATAATATGTGTTAGTTCCTTTGTTTAAAGGAACCCTACATCCTTATATATATATATATATATATATATATATATATATATATATATGAACGTATAACTCTAACTTTAGATTAATTATTTTACTTTCATATTTTATATGTTTGTATAAACATTTAAATATGATGTGTTAAATTTTAAATTATTTTGGAGTTTAATCTTTTAGGAAATTATAATGACTTTGTAAGTTATTTTGGCCATTTTGGTATCAGAGCAAGGTTTCCAACACTAGGAACCTTTCTCCATTACATTTCACTTTAATTATTTAATTAATTATATTATATTAATTTTTATGATATTTAATTTTAATTAATTAATTAAATATTTCTCCAAAAAATTATTTATTTTATTCATTTTATTTTATTTTCTCATAAGGATACCTCCACCTACACGACAAGCTCGCAAGCGCGGGAGGGGTCTTAGGCATGTACGCATGGCACGCGAAGAGGTCGATAGGGAGGAATCAGTTACAGAAATGAACCCAAAGGCTCCTCCTGAATGACCGGTTGACCCAAACTGAGACATCTAATTAGCACTCCAGAACTTGATTGGTATAGTCCAGGATAGGCTTCCAGCAGGGGATCATCATGTTGAAAACCAAAACTCAGGGAGCCATAGATCGGCAGATAGGGAATGGAGTAGGAGTCCACCTCCTACTTCCATAGAGAGTCAGGCTAGGCATGAGCCTGAGTCCGTTCACCTACCAAAACCACCTCCAGTAGCAACGCCAGTGTATCATGAGAGATCACGTTGGGATCCAGGGGATTTAATCAGAGAGGTTATGCACCTCCAGCCACCATCTTTTGGGGGATCTACCGATGGGGTAGAAGCTAAGGCTTGGCTTTTGAGCCTAGATAGGTTCTTTGCATTGTGCTCCTATGAGAGAAATCTAAAGGTGCATGTAGCAGTCCACCTATTGAGAGGAACGACCTCCACATGGTGGAGATAGGAGGAATACAAGTGTGGTTTAGTTGCAGATACCCTCACATGGGAGATTTTTATAGAGAGGTTCAGGAAGAGGTACTTGTTAGAGCATTACAGATAGCATAGGATAGATGAGTTCCATGACCTCCAGCAGAAGGGTCTCTCAATGACCCAGTTGGAGAGCAAGTTCTTCAAGCTCTTGTCATACGTGGACTACCTAAAAGATGAGAAGCTTCTCATCTACCATTTTATCAGAGGGCTGAATGCCGACATAGCAGGACTAGTGAGGATGTCTGCTCCAGGGAGCCTTCGGGCTGCCATGGAGAAGGCCTTGATAGCAGAGGAGATTTAGGTTAGGCCATAGGATACAATGGATCGACTCTAGAACTGAAACCCTATAACCTAGACATACGGGTTTTAGAAATCCCATTGGAAGGGTAATAACAGACACACATCGGGGTTCTCCAAACCCCCTCCTCCGCAACAATCATAGCAGAACTAGAGGCAGAGGCCTCCGTAGAGTCAACAGGGTGCAAAGCCCAAGCAGTGGCAGTCTCAGAGTCAGAGGTGAGATCAGCGATCCCAGGTTCCTTACACACCTCCAACGAGGACTCAGTAGTCCTCCAAGGGTGGGCATAGTGGTTCTAGTAGGACAGGGGGACAACCTTTCTCAAGGCCTCAAGGTGTCTAGTTTCAGACACACGGTGCTTGTTTCACGTGTGGAGCCATGGGGTACATGGCGAGAGAATATCCTCAAGGTCAGATGGCAGGAAATGAAAGGATGGCAGCATCAAAGCCTACAGTTGGAGATATGGGCAAGTCCCATAGAGTCTTTGTAGCAGTTGACAACCACTAGGCAGAGCACCAGGCCATAGTCATTGAGGCTACAGGTATGATCAGAGGTAGCAGTGTATCTATATTATTTGATTCAGGAGCTACTAACTCCTTTATATCTCCATTGGTTGTGGAGCATTGCGGACTAGTGGCAATTAAACAAGGTGTCAGTTGGGAAGTGGAGTTAGCTTCAGGGGCTAGAGTGTCAGTGGAATCAGAGGTTAGGGCATGTCAGTTTCAGATTGGCAATACCACCACCTTAGTAGACCTTAGAGTTACACCACTTGGATCATATGGCATTGTACTTGGCATGGATTGGCTTTATGCCCACAGAGCCAAGATGGATTGCCACCTGAAAGAGATTGAGTGTGAGGATGATCATGGTTCGCCCATAGTAATCACCAGGATTCAGAGACCTATGTCTCTTCGTATGATTTCCGCAATGCAGCTTAAGCAGAGCATGCAAAAGGGATGTCAGCTATTTGCCATCACCATCAGTGATAGAGAGGAAGGGGATGAAAAGGAAACATCGATTGATGACCATCCTATCCTTAAGGGATATTCAGACGTGTTTCCTTCAGAGCTACATGGAATGCCACCCCGTAGAGAGATTGACTTTCATATAGACCTTGTACTAGGAGCTGAGCTAGTTTAAAGAGCACCTTATAGGATGACCACAACTGAGCTTAATGAGCTCAAGATGTAGCTTGAGGAACTCCTAGAGAAGGGTCACATTTGTCCTAGCGTATCCCCTTGGGGTGCACCAATCATCTTCATGAAGAAGAAGTACGGATCTCTTCAGTTATGCATGGATTATCGTCAGTTGAACAAAGTAACCATCAAGAACTGATATCCCTTGCCTAGGATCGATGATTTATTCAACCAACTTCAGGGTGCCAAAGTATTTTCCAAAATTGATCTGAAGTCAGGATACCATCAGTTGAGAATAGTGGAAAGCGATATCCACAAGACCGCATTTCACACTAGATATGGCCACTATGAGTTCACGATGGTTCCATTTGGTATTATGAATGCTCCAATTGTTTTAATGAGCCTCATGAATGGGGTATTCTGTACATTTTTGGACCATTTTGTGATTGTGTTCCTCGATGACATATTGATATATTCTCAGAGTGAGAAGGAGTATGAAGAGCACCTGACATAGGTTTTGCAGTGTTTGAGGGACAATCAGTTGTATGGTAGTTTGTCAAAGTGTGCATTCTTTCATTTAGAGGTCAAGTACCTTGGGCATGTTATTTCTGGTGATGGGATCTCAGTTGACCCATCAGAGATCAGAGCTATTATGGATTGGCTAGTGCCAACTAGTGTGACAGAGGTTAGGTGCTTCATGGGCTTAGCAGGTTATTACTGACGCTTTGTTGAGGGATTCTCTAGAGTCGCACATCCTATTACTTCTCTTCAGCATAAAGGAAAGAAATTTGAGTGGATAGAGAAGTGCAAGAGGGCCTTTCAGGAACTCAAAAGGGCACTTACTAGTGCACCTATCCTTGTAGTACCAGATCCCTCAGCTGACTTCATGGTTTGCACAGATGCTTCCCTAGAGGGTTTCGGAGCAGTCCTTATGTAGGATGGTAGGGCTATAGCTTTTGAGTCTAGGAAACTTAAGACTCATGAGCTTAACTACCCTACTCGTGACCTTGAGCTTGCAGAAATAGTGCATGCACTTGTGAGGTGGAGACACTTCCTTTTGGGTCATCATTTTTAGCTTCATTTAGACCATCAGAGCCTTCAGTACATATTCACTTAGCCGAACCTTAATGCATGTCAGAGGAGATGGATGGAGTTATTGTGCGAGTATGATTTTGACATTCACTACATCAAAGGGAAAGAAAACGTAGTTGCAGATGCTTTGAGTAGGAGACGTCATGAGGTATACACCATATCTATGGGCATGGATTTGAGAGATCGTATATTGTAGTAGTTGCCAGAGGATGGATGGTATTTAGAGGTTTGTTAGGTGATACGATCTCAGAAAACTCTAGAAGGGAAATATGTGGATTATTCCTTAGAGTCTGATGAACTATTATGCCATAGAGGGCACATCTATGTACCTTCTTCCAGGGGATTGTGAGAGTTCATTGTCACGAAGGCTCATAGAGCTCCTTATGCAGTACATCCCAGAGTTAAGAAGATGCATGCTGACTTGAGACAGTTATATCATTGGCTAGGAATGCGGCAGCTCATTGCTGAGTTAGTAGCCTGATGCCTCGAGTGTCAGAGAGTCAAGGCAAAGCACCACCATCTAGGTGGGTTGCTCTAGTCTCATGCTATACCAGAGTGGAAGTGGGATACTATATCCATGGATTTCATCATTGGTCTCCCTATGTCATCCCGTCACCATGATGTCATCTTGGTTACAGTTGACAAGTTGACCAAAGTGGCCCACTTTTCACCAGTTCGGACTACCTTCATAGCACCAGTAGTAGCACAAGTGTTCTTGTGAGACACTGTCAGAATTCATGGCGTTCCACGCAAGATTATTTTTGATAGGGATTCCCTCTTCACTTCTTCCTTTTGGAAGGCATTACAGGCAGCTATGGGCACCAAGCTCAACTTTAGTACATCGTATCATCCAAGAATGGATGGTCAAACAGAGAGAGTTAACTAGGTGTTAGAGGATATGCTCTGCATGTACGTCATGGATCATCAGACTAGATGGGAAGAGTACCTTCCCTTAGTGGAGTTTGCCTATAACAATGGGCATCACACTTCATTGGGAATGCCACCCTATTAGGCATTATACGACAGGCCATGTAGGACACCATTGAGTTGGGACCGCATAGAGGACATAGCTGCTATTGGTCCTGAGAGAGTTCGGGATATGTTGCAGCAGGTGGATTTGATTAGGCAACATCTTAGAGAGGCATAGGATAGACAGAAGAAGTATGCAGATGCGAAGAGGATACATTGTAGCTACTTGGTTGGAGACAGAGTCTTCTTGAGAGTGTGACTGCATAAGAGTCCAATCCGTTATGGAAAGGGTTCTAAGCTCGCACCTCGCTTTGTACTTGACCATTCGAGATCCTTGAGAGGATAGGACCAGTTGCCTATCATTTAGCATTGCCACCTAGCCTGCCGCGCATCCACGATGTGTTTCATGTATCAGTTTTGAAGAAGCATATCTATGATGAGTCTCATATTTTAGATTGGGATGCCTTGCAGGTGGAGTTAGATGAACAGCTAGCTTTGGAGCCCATTCATATTTTGGCATGCCAGATGCTGGCCCTTCGAGGTCGAGAGCTGGACTAGGTTAGGGTCCAGTGGGATTGCTATGATGAGGTCATGGCTTCATGGGAGGATGCAACACGTATGAGTTCACAGTACCACCATCTTTTTGATGAACTCTAGGAGGAAGTTCATGCCTAGAGGGGGAGGGTGTGAGGCCCTACCCCAACTCATCCTAGCATTTCAGCGATTTTCATGTTGAGACTATTATGGATGCTTTATTTTTTATGCATTATGGATTTAGAACTTATATGATTCTATGATTTGGATAACATTGATGTATATTGATGCTTTATTTCTATGCATTATAGAAATAGAACTCTATATGATTCTAGAATAGGATAACTTTGTGATGATGTATGTCATTATTGGATTTGCAGGACTTTACTATGATGATAGAAATAGGATGCATGTTTTATGTATGGATCAAAACTATGAGGATTATGATAATTACTTATGTGGATTTATTTGGATATAAGATAGATTGATTTGTTTAATGTCAATTGTATGTAGATTGCTTAACGTGTATTCTTATTCATCTGTTTAATATTTTATGAGATTATTTGGAATTACTAATGTGTAATTGAGTTGCACAGGAAAATTATCCATGTGACCATGGAAATACTATGGAGAACCAAACCTAGACCTATGTACATTCGAAAAACCAAAGCTTCTCTATTTGGAGAGACAACACCCCATATGTATCGTATTTTATTTGTGAAAGTAAATGTTGCATGTGTGTTAAATTGAATTTGTTAATTTATGTAAATCCAACAAGAGACAAATTCCATGTGTAATTTTGTAATGTATTTTATTGTGTCACTTGACACATGTGTTGATTAGTGTCTTGATTTTGACTTGTCTCTTGGAGGGAGTTGTTTCAACCAAAGCCCTTTTTAAAACATTTGAGTGTGGTCCCAAATTTTCCTTGGGTAGAGAGTCTTTGGAGTGGTCAACTCAGGTTTGACCCGAAGGTTAACTTCAGATGGGTTTTTAAGGGGTCAAATGGACTCCTAGGGGTATTATAAAGGTTTTTCCTAAGGTTCATAAGGTATACCTATGGGTTAGGAGTATTTTTAGGCATGTGACTACCCCCATGTTACTGTTTAGTCACCTCAAAAAGTGGGTTTCCTAAGATGAGCGAAAATTCAATTTAGAAGGTTCCATCTAGGTTAGATAACCTTCCTTATTGATGTGAGATTTTTTTCCCCACTCTCTCTTACTTTTTCCTTTTTCAGTATTAGTAACCTATGAGAACTCTCACTGAGGCATTGTTAGGCAAGGATTAGGGACTTAGTGGGTAATCACCCACTCTCCATTTTTGGAGATCTTGCAATTTTGAAAAGAATAGTTTTGGGATAGAAATTTGGCTAAGTGTAGAAGAAAGGATTGTGGAATTGGGCTGCTCATCCTCAAACTAGTTCTAGCAAACCTTTGGGTAGATTGAAGGTTGGTTCATCTTCTCCCTTTCACGTTGCATGTCTATGTTGGAAATATTGTTTGTATGTAAAAGTTGTTTTCTTGTATTATCCTTTGTGAAATTTTTATGTGATCTATCTTTTATTTTTTTTATGCAATTTCTTGCGATTTGGTAGTAACCAAGGCCTTCTACTCTTGGGAGAGTAGGATGGTCTTGGGGGTGGAAGGAGTTTGACAGCCTTTGAGTGAAAGGCTCTCATTATGAGAGTGATCTTAAGGGTTGTATATGTGACCCTTGCTGCGTAGCCTTGTTTATGCATTTCGGGGTCATAGGGAGAGAAAGTATGGCATGAATGCCTTCAGGGGCATAAGAATGTGGGGTTAATGTACTTATGATATATCTTTGTTTGCCATGAGGTGGCTTTGTGATCTACCATTCTTGCAGTCTCCTCAGGGTATTTGGTGCACTTCCACCCTTGTAAAAACATCACATTTTGTGATGAAGTGTAGCCTTGGTTGGGAAAGTGTTTGTTGTGTGTTTTTCCTTTGTTTGATGTGTTTGCTTGAGTGTAACCTATCTAGGGCTTGGTTCTCCAAGCTCGGGGGTGACTTCTAGAAAGCCTAGGCTGGGAGGTGAGCTCTCCATGGTCATAGCCTTATGATTTATATGCACATTTCTTGGAAAGAAAAGAAAAAGACAAGCTAGGAGTTGCTGGTTTTACATGATTTGCAGAAAAAGATTAAGGAATGGGATGCTATATTTTAGTTGCAGAAATGTAAATGAAAAGTTGCATGTTGTATTTATTTTGGAAAATAAATGTATTCATTTTAAAGTCCCCATTTAATAGGGATGAGGGACTAGTTGGGTATCTCACCCCTATGTAAAGTTGACTATCTTGTATTCTAAGTATTCTTTAAAAGAAAGGTATTATTTTGTTGCAAAATGAAATATTTATGTTGGGTTTAAGTTATGTATTGTTATTGAAATATTATTGGTTGTATACATGTTATTTTGAAAATAAAAGTTCATTTTATGTCCTTATATATATTGAAATAATGGAAATGAGTAAAGTAGTAAGCTTGCATGTTAGTAAGAGAAAATTAAGCATTTAGTTCTAAGTATTTATCCCCAAATACAAATCATGGTTTAATAGATTTAACATGTCTATCTCTAAGGTTAATTTAAATGATTCTAGACTAATGTAGTTGCTGAATAAAGTTTATTAAATTATGTCATTTTCCCTTTTATTTATTGCAGAAAATAAATCTAAAATTAATAGTCTATCTCTAATTTTAGCAACAAGGTATTTAAAAGAAATAGAAATACATTGATTTAAATCTGAAAATTTTAATTAATCTGTTTATAAGTTCATAGAAAAAAAAAATGTCTCAAGCCTAAGAAAATGCTTTGCTTCCATAATGCTATTTATATTATGGAAATAAAAGGGTTAGATTTAATGTCCCATATTAATAACAAACAGAGATAAAATATAATGGATGCTAGATAGATTAAGTCTAATGTTTATCAAAGAAATGATCCTAATGAAATAATAAACTTGGTGTGCTTTTGTTTACTGTCATTATTTTGTTAATATCCTGCAAGTTTGTTTCAAAAAAAATATATAATTGCATATTAAATCTAGCCCTAAGATATCATATGTATATATATATATATATATATATATATATATATATATATATATATCTATATATTTTAAAAATAATAATAATAAAAAAAAATAATATAAGTAAAACCAAAAGAAAGGGAGCCTCGGCTCCTGCGGGATCTCTGCAGGGCATCCCCACTCGCGCTGTGAGCGGAGACCCCTAGTAGTGGCCACAACCGCACTGTGGGCCACAACCAATAGTCGGGGTGGCTTCGGCTCCCCCCTATGGGTGGTGGCCCACACTGGCGGCCAAGGCCACCACTATGGGTTGTGACCTGCAGTCACGGCTGCGACCGTCTCTGCGGGGAGCTCGGGGTGACCTCCACTATAACGCCGCTACCTGCACAAAAACCCCCCCATGCGACCTCTCTCTAATGCCTCCGCCTTGCATTCACCCCCCCTTGCATAAAACATAAAACCCTAACCCAGTTCGGGTTAGGGTAGATATGGAGTTAAGAAAAAAAAAAAAATAGAATGAAAGGATAGTTTATAACTTGAAATTAGGTTATCACTTCTTATTGTATTATTAGGGTTAGAATTTTTAAAAAGGGGGGGAATCCCATTCGAATTTTGAATAGGGTATTTCCCCATCCCTTTAAAATAATAATATGTGTTAGTTCCTTTGTTTAAAGGAACCCTATATATATATATATATATATATATATATATATATATATATATATATATATGTATGTATGTATGTATGTATGTATGTATGTATGTATGAACATATAACTCTAACTTTAGATTAATTATTTTACGTTCATATTTTATATGTTTGTATAAACATTTAAATATGATGTTTTAAATTTTAAATTATTTTGGAGTTTAATCTTTTAGGAAATTATAATGACTTTGTAAGTTATTTTGGCCATAGGGTATTATTTTTAGTCCACCCAAATTTAGGCAATTCCTGATTAAATTCTCTAGAGCAATTTCCACTATGGGTACATTTGGCCCTTTAGTCGAGATTGTTAGGCACATTTTTATTATTGTTAAATTGAATAATAGGTTTTAATAATCTTAGTGCTAGGACTAATTAATTTAATCCCTAAGTAATTAAAAGGTTATTGGAGATTAATAATTTCCCTTGTCAATTAATTTAGAGATTTTTGTTTAAATGAGTTTATTTATTTATTAACAGATGAGATAACAATAATTCTTTTGGAGAATTAATATTCCGCTTTTAATTTAGAATATTTTTGCCTAATTGATTTAGCTGTTAGATTAACTCAAACATAGTTAAGACTAAACTTGTTATTGCGGTTCATTTTAGCAAATTTAGTTTTATTAGGATATGTTTTAAAAAAAAAAATTGTTCTATTTGTGCCCAAAAGTTTGGGCATGACATCTTTACTTGATGTAGTAGATAAGACATCTAGACCCCATTCATACTCATTGGAATCTGTTTCTGAATCCTTATCTAAGATTACTCCACTATACCATACTGGAATGTCGTATGGTGCAAAAGGTTCTCTGATTTTTGCCATCTCTATTTTTATTGCTTCTGAAATATCTTGTTCAGATTTTGCATTTGCTTGTATTTTCAGAACTTCTTGACAAGATTTTTCTTCACCTTGGATGGTAATCTCCTCCTATTTCTTTTCATGTTCTTCTTGCTTCTTTTGTTTATTGGTTACTGTTTCAGCCGCTTGATGTAGCTTTTCTTTCCAATTTTCTTCTTTAGAAACTGATTTCTTTTTCCACTTTTGATGTTGATGATTATGTTGCTTTTGATTTAATTTTAGATATCCCAACCTAGATTTATCTTTTGTGGATTGTGAGTGTGGACAAATAGGTTCTGAAATACTTTGATGTTGCTTACCAATTGGTCCTTTCCCTTCATATCCCATCTTTTGCATGATTTCACATCCTTTACCATATTGTTTTATGGGAATATTGACTTCTACTGCTGTTTCTATAATTTTATCTTCATCCTTGTACAACCAACCAAGAATGTCTTTGTCTTCATTTTCCTTTGCAAGAGTTCCAGCACTAACAAATGTTCCTTTAAACAAATGTTTTGATCTTTCTGATTTCTTTGATTGAATATCGGTAGGCTTTCCATATGACTTAGGGGAAAGTGGAAAATTATGCAAAGAATATTTTCCCATTCCTTCATCATTTAACTTGAGGTTTTCTTCAAAAGTTTCCCATAGCTTTGCTTGAATTTCTTTGGTAGTATATACTAATTCTTTGTTATGTGGAACTCTTGTATCTTGTGTGGGTTTCAAATTATTGCAATATTGACCAGAATCTGCAAATATAGTGATCTCTTTTCCTTCATGAGGAAATTTTACACATTGATGATATGTAGAAGGAACTGCTTGCATCTTGTGAATCCATGGTCTTCCTAGAAGAATGTTGTAAGAAAGGTTCAAATCTAAAACCTGACACAATGTATCCTTTTCCACATGTCCTATTCTTATTGGTAGTACAGCAGTTCCTTTAGAAGAACGTTCTACTTCATCATAAGCCTTGATGGTTATTTTCTTTTTCGAGTCTACTGCATTTTCTGAATATCCGAAAGCTTTTATCAAACTTAATGCACAAATGTTTAAGCCAGCTCCTCCATCTATGAGTAGATGTTTGACATGAGTTTTATTAATGGAGACTTCAACATGTAAGGGAGCATTGTGAGGATGTTGTAAGGATGCATCATCATTTTCAGAAAATGATAAGCAACGAGGAGCTATAAGGTGTCCTACCATGTTTTGGAACTGATCTACATCCAAATCTTTTGAAACTATTGTTTCCACTAAAGCTTTCTCCAAAATTTCCTTATGCATAGGTGAAACTTTGAGAAGTTGCAGAATTGATATTTGAGCGGGTATTCTTTGTAATTGCTCCACTAAATTGTATTGTTGTGATGCGGATGTTGAATCTTTTGCTATACTTGGAAAGGTAACCTTTGCTTTGCTTCTCGTGATAACATTGATTGGCTCTGAAGATGGATTTTCATTAACAATGATCACATTTACCACATCATTGTATGTATTAGTGTAATTCACTTTGGCTTTTCCTTTGTCATCTTTTAATTGGGATGATTCACCTTTGTCATAATTCAGAAGAGTTGTTTTGAAAGCCAAGTGTGTTTCGTTTATCTTATGGCTATCCATTGTGATGGTTTCATTATCGATTAGATCTTGGATAAGGTGTTTCAATCTCTGACAATCATTTGTTAGGTGTCCTTTATTCCGATGGTAATTGCAAAAATGATTGTCATTCCACCAATTTGGCTTGACTGGTGGTTCATAACTTCTTTCTTCTAGTAAAACAATCAATTTGTTGGCAAGCAGAGTTTTTAGAGCTGATTCCAAAGATTCTCCAATGTTTGTAAACTTCCTCTGAGGATTGGAGAAAAAGGACTTGGCTTTATTGTTTTCTGGATTGTTATTGCTTGGGATTTGGATTGATAGATTAAAAATTGGTTGTTGTTGTTTTGTAGTACTATTATCATCATTCCCTTCATTGCTGACATTCCTATTCTTTGACCAGAACTTGGGTTTATCATTGTTGTTGTTGTTGTTATTGTATGAATTATTGTAAATTTTTAGTTCTCCTTTTTTTACCATTGTGTTCTCTATTTTTAGACCATTCTCGATCATTTTGGTGAACAAGGGAGGACATTGCATCCTTAGTCTATAACTCATGTCACTGATAAGATTATCAATGAATATGTCCATTTTTTCTTGATCAGGTACATCTCGGGGATACCTATTAAACATACATTTCCATTGTTGCAAGAAGATCATAAAGGATTCACCATGCTTTTGTTTAACATTGCAAAGATCCAGCATTGTTATTTCATTCCTTATATTGTAGGAGCATTGTGAAATAAATCTATTCATGAGTTTTTCAAAAAGTTTGATCCGGATGGTAATCTTCAAAACCACTCCATTGATTGTCCATTTAGACTCCTAGGAAAAAGATGCATAAGGTAAGTTTCATCATGAGAAAATTCCATGCTCATAGTACAAAAATCCCTAATGTGATCTTGAGGATCAGATTTTCCATCATATTTTTCATATTTAGGAATCTCGCAATGTTGCGGGAATGGTATTATATTCAGATTTTTATCGAACGGATATGGGCATATATCTTCTAATGAATACTTCTTGGAGCTTGTCCCATTTTACATGTCTTGTATCTGTTGTTTTAGAGTTTGTATTTGTTGAGTAAGGTTTGATAATGGATTATCCACATAGTTTGTCCTTGTTTATTTGTGAGTTCTCTTATCACTACACTCTTTTCTTGTGTCATTCCTTTCTTTCCTTGTTTCTTCAGTACTTCCTTTGTTCACATCTTCATCATTTGGCTCATCTATTTTTTGGGTGTTACTTGCCTCCGCATTTTTTTTCAAGCTTTCTATGTTAAAGCCTTGTGGTAGTTTAGCTCCAGATTTTGCCAACATCAAGAGATATTTTTCTTTTTGTTTTGCCAATAATTTTTTCATTAGCCTATCAAATTTGAAATATTTCTCAAGGTCTCTAATGGTGCTATTGACTGCTTCTTCGTCAACAATGGTAAATCCAAAAGTTTGGAATACAAGATTATCTTCTTCTTCCATTTGTTGATGTTTTCTAAGTTGTTCGTGTTGGGCTCTAGTCCAAACTGACATGTGATTATTTCAAAGTTATTGAAATTTCCAAAGGATAAAGTCAATAGGTGATTATTGGTTTAGGAAGATATGCCTTGTTGATTTTACCACTATTGTTTGTTCATTGGGATAAAGCATCTCTTTGTTGAAAAGCACGTCTTTGCAAAATTTTACCATCAAATTCTGTACAGGAGCCACGTAAGTAGTGACAAAAATGGTGTAGGAATGTCCTATGTTTTAATGAGATCTTGTGATTGATATACAAGAATCTCATCCTTTTCTGAGTAGCTTTATAATTGGGTTTTCTTTTCTTAAGGTGATACTTAAAAGTCATATAAGCATTTGACAATTTACAAGTTTTTTTGATTCCAATGTTGGTAAAATTCTAGTTTTGATATAACCTAGGTTCAAAATAGGAGAGATATATCCAAGATTAGGAACCTAGTATAGATTGATCAAGCTTCGTGATAGAGGATTTGATTATCCTGATGAGAGACTTGACAATGATGTTGATTTTTTCACTTAAGATGTTTGAATCAATTAGCTTGTTGAATGTTAATGTTTATAGAACTTTTTGGGAATAACCTGTTGGATTAGTGACCTAGTTGTTTGAGCTAGTTTGAAAAATAAATGATGGTTTAGAGACAAACCTACTTTGAGAATTATTTTCATATTGACATTTTGACACTTTGGTTTTGATTTGGTGTTTCAAATGTTGGAAAGATTTTTGTATTACTCTTTTTTGATCAAACTTTTTCAGCAATTTGTTGGATTTTTTCTCACGCGTAGATGATAAGTTTCTTCAATTTCTGACCATTTGGAACATGCTACGGACATAGAAGACACAATGTTTAATAAACAAAATGCACAAGCAAGTACAATTCCTATGGTAGGCTGAGACAATAGTTATTGAATCTCACTTGGGGTTTCCCCCGAGGCTACACTATTCAAAGTAGATATTTAGATTCTTGACCCCAGTAGCTCCACCCTTGGCACTCACTTCTTCGGGCCAGCCAAGCACCAGTTTCCATGAAAACTCCCCATGGCAAACTTTATATCTCTACTAGGAACCATATGTATGTGAGCCGCTTCAGAGGTCTGACCTCCTGCACCTACAACTAGAAGGATTTTAGTAGCTAGTACAAGTGGTTTTTAGTAAAGGCTTCCAGGCATGTGGCCATACATTCGACAATTTCAGCTTTGTAAATACAGAAGGTTCCCAACCTATAGAGGTTACACTCCAAAGGGTTTATGGGGAAACATAGTGTCGGTATGAACTTATCAGCACATGTTGTTTGGGACTTTCGTCACAAACATGATTTATTTATAGTGGATTGGAAGGACTTGGTATTATCCCATTTCCACTTTAGGTCATTCGCCTCTCACTGCCCCCTCAAGGCAGCTCGGGAAGGTAGGCCCTCTAAAAGAATTTAATTGTTTGAAAGTAAAGAAAACATAAAAGAGTGGGTTTGGCTTTTTGGTCACCCAATTAAGGGGAGAGCATATACCTACCACTTTCAAGACACATAATACAAGTGTTCTTTTTAACCCTTTCAAAGTAATTGTTGGCTAAGTCCTATTTGGAGATGTTGCTCCAACAAACACGGTGTTTATTCTAGCCATTTTAAAAGTCTATGTGCAACTATTTTAGAGAAAATACTAAAAATGCAAGTTGCATGCTGTCAATTTGCCCTCTTAGTTAGACTAAATGAACAAAATATGATATGTTACTTCCCAAAATAAGACTTTTAATTAACTAGATGAAAAAATGCATAAAATTTGCCTTAAACACCATCCTGCACATGCATGTTAGTAGTCTGAAAAGTTTGATTTCTTGGATATTCGGACTTGCAAGGAATTTTTTTTGTTAGCTTGCAAACAGAAGTGCTAATCTAACATATGCGCTATCTTCTTGCTCAAAAGCGCTAACCTAGACTGCAAAAGCGCTGCTCTGTGGATACAAAAGCGTGATTTATTTGACAAATGCGCTAACCTAGGACACAAAGGCAGTAACTTAGAATGCAAATGCACAGACTTCAAGACAAAAGCGCTAACCTATGGTGCAAATGCGCTACCCTAGAATGCAAATGCACTAACCTGCGGAACAAAAGCGCTGTCAAAATTCACACGTGTCAATCTGCATTACAAATGCCTTAATTTTACTTTTTGCGAGATTTTTTAAGGTATATGTGAGGTCCATGAGCCCCACGGTGGGCACCAAAAAGATGTCGACTTGAATTTCATCCTCAGAATGTTACCTGTAACAAGTTAGTTTTACAAAATACAAATGGAAATACTACAGGAAATCCAAATTCAACCAATGAAACTACATGAAGTACATATGAAATAAAAATGCTATTTTTACCTTCATGGTTTATGTATCATTGTGTCCTAACTCCACTGTTCTTGGTTGCAGATGGTGTGCTCTCAGACAATGCACTGATGGCTTCTAAGATGGCATATGAAGAATGGACTGATAACTTGTAGTTAACTGATACTATGATATGCAAATACTACATGATTATGCTAAAATGATTATCCTAAAATGCTATATGATATTTTCTATTACTATTTGTTATTTGCTTCAAAAACTCACAGATGCATATGATCAATTTGAAGACTAACTCTCTCTCAACTGAAGCTCTTGATTTTATAGACCTTGAGAGGATTAGTTGATGTGGCTTAGATCAACGGTCATGATCAGATCTATAGATTTGAATGGCTGTGAGCAAAGGTGAAGGTTGAGAGAAAGGGGGGAGGAGAAGACAAGTGTCACTCATCTCACCTTGACTGGGTTGCTGACTCAGAGAATCTAGGGATGGTTAGAAGAAATTTAGGCATGAGAGGACAAGTGGACTCAAGTCCTTCTTAAGATGTAGGGGGTGTTAGAGAGAATATAGGAAATGGTTATGAAATATGTGTATGTACACAATTTTCATTAAGTTTGGAAGTTGAAGATAAATGATGAATTAATATTTAAGAAATATTAATTTCTTTAGCCACATGTTTGATGAGTTGGCAAAGGGAAGATGAAGTGGAGATGGAAGGTGAGTTGGATAAGAGGGATTAAATAATTTAAGAAATTATTTAATATTTGAGACTATAGAATAGGAGAATAACTATTAAATATTAGATATTTAATTAATTAGAAGAATAGGATAGTTGAATTAATTAATAAAATATTAATTAATAGAAAGATATGAAATGAGTTAAATAAATTAATCTTTTCAAATTAATTATTTAATAGAAGAATAAACATTAAATAAATATATACTATTTATTTAATCGCTCATAGCCAATTTTTTATGTGTATACAGTGCTTATTTTCTATTGTCCGCGTGTTGGTTCTAGTTCTACTTGTGTTTCTATATTTGGTTTTATCTGATGGTATCTAGTTTTATACTTTTGGCTTGTTTAGCTAATGCCCCTTTGATGTAATGTTGCTTTTTGTTTTTTTATGGGGCTAGTTGGATCTGGTGGTCTTCTTAGGCTTAATGCCTTTTTAAGTCTGGACTACTTCTACTTTTGTATTAAAGGGTTTCGAGTCCCTTCAAAACCTGTTCTTGCCTTAATAAAAAACATCAACATATTCATATTCATCATCATTATCAACATGGTTATCATGAACATAATTTTCATCCATCTCTTCATCAAGATTAATAAGAATAGGATCTTTAATTGGAATAGAACATGAACCATCATTTTTCTTAAACATTTTACATCTTGGAGATTCATGTTGAACTTCCTCCCTAGGGTTAGATGAGGGCTGGCCAAATAGGATCATATCAACATTTGGAGTCTTTGGGGAGGAAATGGGTTGGGTAGCAAGATTATGAGCCTTAGCATGATGTCACCATCGACGTTCTCTCGCATAATGATTTCTTTTAGTTTTAGTTGAGGGTTGTGATGGTTTAGGAACAATAGGCATAGGCTTCTTTTCTTCCTTTAAAGAAGGATACATGGGAGAAGGTTTTTTAGGTTGAAATATAAGAGATGTCAGGTGCTTCCCTTTGTAAGATGTAGGAGGTAGAACCACAACATATAAAGGAGGAATAGAGGTGTATGAAGGAGACCAGGTCCATCACGAGGAGGAGGAATAGGTCTATCATGAAGAATAGGAATTGGATTAGGATATATAGGCTTACTCAAAGATAAGATCATATTATTCTTTCATTTTTTATAAGATTGAAAAAGAGCATCACTTTGAGGTTTAAGAGGTTAAAATTATTTAGAATAAATTTAATCAAGATTAACATCTCCACACATCACCATGGGTTGTTACATGCTATGGTTAATTGTTATGATTTTTTCATTAGGAGCAAATTTCAAACCCTTATGAACAGTAGAAGGAATCACTTTCATGGAAGAAAGCCAAGGATGTCCCAACTTCAAACAAAATTGATCCGATGTAGGAATGATAGTAAAAATGACATCTAAGAACTTAATACCAACCTCAACAAGAAGAGTAATAGAACCAATAGCATGACAAGAGAAACCATCAAAGATCTTAATCACCACATTAGATTTATCATATGTCACTTGATGCAATTGTAAGGTATAAAGATATTCTTTAGTTATCACATTCAACAAACACATTGGATCAATGAGAATCCCTCACAAGAGTATATATTTGATCTTCACAGTGATATATAGTGGGCCATCAGGTGCTTAAATAGTCTCACTAAGATAAAAGGTAATGCATAGGTCATGAGGAGGTGTAGGTTTATCAATAAGATTCACCACATTATTAGACTCAAGGACAAGATCGTTGAGAGAAAAGGCAAGATGCTTAGACTCAATCACATTAGTAGAATGAGAAGGAAAAGGATTAGGAAAGATTTGGAGGTTTAAATTAGGAGGATCTACATATTTATTTCCTTTGTCATTAACACCAGCTATAAATATGGTATTGTTATCAATAAGGTCTTGAATCTTACTCCTTAGGGAATAACACTTTTTAGTGTCATGACTAGGTTGATGATGATATTGGAAAAAAGCTTTGGAATCATGATAAGGTGGTGAAGGTTTAGATGTGTCAGTTGATTTGATGGAAGGAAGTTTGAACATATTTTTGTTCAACAATTGTGTCATAATTCTATGCTAAGATTCAAAAAGAGGAGTAAATTCTTTTCTAAATTACTTAGATAGAGGAAGCACACATGTTGTTGCAGCTGTTGCTTGAGTATTTTTTTTGTCATTGAACTTCACAAATCCATTGTTCGGTTTAAAATTCACAAAAGGTTATTAATTACTTTCATTCTTATCAACCAGAGCCATTGAAGGAGATTATTCAAATTGATTCACTTGAAGCTGATAGTTGTGAAGTACTACGCACAATTGTATAAAAGAAGTAAACTCGGAAAAGAGAAGCTTATCCCTAATGGTTTTTTGCAAATTAGGAATAAAAATTCTTTGAACATCTTGATTAGGCATAGGATTTGAAATTTGAGAATACAAGTTCTTATATCTACAAATAAAATTAGTCACTTTTTTTAACACCTTATTTATAGTGCATCAAATCAGTCAAAGTAATCTTAGGACCAATATTATTGTGAAATTTTTTAATGAAAGCATTATCCAATTATTGAAATGATGTAATAGAATGAGGAGGCAAAGAAAAATACCATTCCAAATATTTATCTCTAAATGTTCTAGTAAACAATTTAGCCAAAAGTCTTTGATCATGAGCAAAAGCACTACACAAAGTCTAAAATGTTTCACATGAGTCATAGGATCACCTTTTCCATTATAAATATCCAATTGAGGGACTTATACATGTTTAGGGGGAACAAAATGAACAATATAATTAGATAATGGGCTCCTTACATCAAATGTGGGCACATTAAACTTAGATTGGTTCATGTAACATTTTTGTTGTTGCAAGGATGACATAGTTTAAGATAAACTACTTAATGGTTTCTTCAATGGATGGATTGAAATTAGACATGTTGGATTGAGATGCAAGAGTAAAATTGTTAAATAAAGGAGGAGGTTGAGAGCAAGGAGGTGGGACACTATGATAGGTAGGTATGGGAGATGATTGAGTGACAAATGGAAGACTTGTAGAAGGAGGGATGGAAGAGTTTTGATTCGCAATGTGGCCCCCTTGACTAACATCTATAGGAGTCACATTTTGTGTAGAAGTAGCCATGATGTTAGATGTGAAATTAGACACACTAGTCATAGAATGATTAACTTAACTAGGAGGTTAAGTGTAACCAAGGACTTCAACACATACTTTTAGAGACATAATATTAGTGTCAGTATGAGGAAGGCCACACAAAAAATCAACACCAACTTTATCACTTTGACCGATTCTTTTTAATCCTTCAATCAATGGGATAGCCTCACTTTCTAGGTATTGTTGAGTCATCCATTTTTGAAGGTTTTAAAATTCATTATCAATCTTCTCCAATTGGTCAATGGAAACCCTAGTTAGTGATTCACCCTCATCATGAGAATTAGGTAAAGAATGGGGATAAATAACATCATTTGTTGGAATAGAAGAACCACCTACATTCTCATGAAACAAATTATCCAATTTAGCTCTATATCCTTAGTAATTAAACCTTGGGAAGCCTTAATTCTACAACTCCTTCTCACATGAATACTATAGGTAGGACTAATAGTAAAAAAATTCATGCACAAAGGAGTGAAATTTGAAAATAATGATTAACATACAATTTTTTGTGAAAATGATTGATTAACCAATTAATTAAGCAATTTGAATTCTGAATTTGAAAGATAAATGCATCTAGATCATAGCATAACATTTGTAAATAATATCTAAAAATTAATTTTAAAAATTATATAATCCATTTGATAAATTTTAGAATTATAAATTAGGGTTTATGTAAATTCATCCACTAAATTTATGTAATTCAATATAAATTGAGATATAGGAGGGAAAATTTGAATTTTAAATTAAATGAATAATCAGATTTTAAATAATAAACCCATATTAGACAGCCCACAAGCTCAATTTAAGAATTAAAAATTAGAGTTTTTATGAATTTAACCTCTAGATTTTTAAAATTTAATGAAAATTAAACTTGCAAATGAAAATTTGAATTTGAAATTATATAAACCCTAAAATCTAAGAACATAAATTAGAATTCTAGGTGTAAGGAGTTGGGTTCATCAAAATGTAAAGGTGAAAAGTTAGGGTTTTGACCAATAGATCTATGAAAACCTCTAATTTTTAGTTAGGGACCATTACATTAAAAAAAGGGGTAAACCCAATGGATCTAGCCACAAACCAACAAGGATAAGGGCTAATAATTCTATTGGATTTACTGGATTTGATTAGATTGCCCTTTTTTTAAGTTGAATTGTGAAACTGTTGAAATTAGGGTAAATGTGCTAGAATCGATGTAAAAATGCACAAACAGTAAGCTACACTCATAAGATCAAGCCACAAACCTAGATTTGGGCAAAGTATATGTGTTCAAATCTATTCCCAAAAGGAGCTCTTGATTTGTTGGGACTGGGATGGTGGTTGCTCTAGTCCTCCACACTTTTCACACTCTAATGAGGGGTTCATTCATCACAGTGAATAAAGACAATTATGAAGATCAAAAATCCATACCTGCTCTTGCTCACACTAGAGAAGGGAAATAGGTTGGGAATAGGGGTTTGCCTTAGGTCAAACCTCGGTTTTGAAATTAACCATGAAATAGAAATGAAATATGATTGAATTACAATAATTGAAATGTTGAAGATCCTTTTGAAGGAGATGTTGAATAATGGTTAAAACACAAATGCTATACCTCCTTGTGAATATTTTGTTTGTCTCCACATAAAATTAGGGTTTTATGAAGTCTACAAGAACATCGAACATGAATGTCAGCTCCAATGCTTGAATCTTGAATTTATCTCTGC
This sequence comes from Cryptomeria japonica, assembly GCF_030272615.1. NCBI lineage: Eukaryota > Viridiplantae > Streptophyta > Pinopsida > Cupressales > Cupressaceae > Cryptomeria > Cryptomeria japonica. The sequence goes on from NC_081411.1 coordinate 678,953,687, forward strand.
TCGCATGCTTGAAAGAAGACTGATTGCTTTCTCACTTGCATTTGAATGCTTGATTGCTTGATAGATGTGTAATTAATTTTTTTAATATATCAAAATGAGAGGGGTAGACCTCCTTTTATACTTGCTTGTGGAAAAATAACTTAATTTTTTGACATGAGCCAACACAGGGTCAATATTCCCGCTTAAATATTATGACCATTAAGGGGCCCAAAATTGGGTCCTAATTGGGAGGACCAGAGTGTTGGGAAGTCTGGTCTCTTGAGGACTAGGGTGCCACACCCTAGTCTTGCCCAATTATAGACCAAAATTTGAGGGTACGGTGAAGTGTGAAGTGAAAATGGTTGCAAATTTGCATAGCATGAGCAAAATCAGGTCCCAATCAAGCCTTAAGGAATGAATGCCAAGGTGAGGGCCCAAATACAGACAAAATTGTAAAGGAGTACAATTTAGGATGCTACACAACTAGAGAAGACAAGGTATTTGAGGTGCAAGGTTTCATAATATATAATATATTTATAATATGTAACCTATTATTATTTTGGTATCAATAAATAAGTGTGTTTATTTACACACACACACACACACATATATATACATACATATATATACATACATATATATACATACATATATATACAAATATATACACACACTTATATATACATACATACATACATACATATATACATATACACACAAATATATACATACATATATACATACACACACATATATACATAGATATATACATAAACACACACACACATTAATGGACTAATTAATTCTTCATATTAATTAACTCATTAATGAACTGGTTAATTTATTGATTAATCAATAGGTATATAGTTGGAGGTCTTTATTAATTAGCTTGTTAGTCCTTAAAATACTAGGGGGGAGCTAAAGTTTACTTTAATTCTTTTGTTCATTTACTCGTTCCACCTACGATCTATAAAGTGCATTGAGGCACTTGAGGGGCTCCAAACTAATCTTCTCAGGATGGGTGGATAATATTGGGAAGGTAGGACCCCAATGGGAAGAGCGGAAATAAACCATGGTTTTGACCAAGCCAATTGATGAATCACTCTCCCCATCCAACTCTAAATATTGATAGAATGAATCATCATTTCAATGCAGGGTGGGGAGGAATTCTAGTTGACCTGGGAATCACCAGTGATATTATTATTAACACATTATGATGTGGGTGCATAGAGACACATAACAATGGCAATGAGAAGTCAAGTAGACAATTGAACCATCAGGGGGAAGCGTAAACAACATTTATTAGCACTTGGGACCATATCTCACTCTCAATGCTTGCCTTACCTAGCAATGGGGACAATGTTGGAAGTTGCATTACAGTCAACCCCCTCTTGCTTGGGGGTACTTGGATGGAAGGAAAGCTTGAAAGGTCAATCATAAAGGTATATAGAGAAGATAGGATTTGTCATTGAACTTTAGCAACTACAATCCTCCCCCTGATCTCCACCAACTTTCTAAAATGAGGCTTGGTACACACACACACACACACACACACACTCACATTATTTTCTCTAAACTAAACTAAAAAGGAATTAATATAAAATTATTTCAATATTTTCTCTAAACTAAACTATCTCCTCAAATAAATCAACTTGCTCAGATATTTTTCAAAAATTAAGACTAATTTCATAACAAGGAAAAGTTATTACTTGTCTATATGAATTTCCTCAGCTCTCTTATATACAAATTGGAAGAATGTTTATTTTGTTTTAAAATAAATTTTTTATTAATAAAATTTTTCACTTTTGTGAATTTTTTTTTTTAAAGATAAATTCTCAATTTTATTAATTTTTTCAAAATAAACATACAACTAGATAAAAATAAAGATAAAAATTCATCTTCGTGGACAATAAGAATATTCTAATAATGCATGAATAAGAATCTTCTAATAACACATGAATAAATATTCATCTTCCAATTGTCATAATATTTTTATTTTATATTATTTCCTTTTTAAAATTTTGAGATTTAATAAAAGGTATACAATGTGCATATTCTTTTTTTTTTTTGCTTTTTAAAAATTTTGCATTATCATTAAATGTCTATCTTATTTATTTATTTTTTATTATTATTACTATTATTATCATTATTATTATTTAACTATATATATATATATTATTTTTGTTTTATTTAATAAAATTTTATTTTATTTGTTTGACTATAGCATAATCACATTACAAATAATTTTTTTTCAAATGTCTTTAAAAGAGGGTTATCACACATCAGATTGACGTGATTCGAGATGTACGATAGACATGGAGACCGAACCCAGAGGCGAGTACCAAAAAACTTGACATTGTACCTTATTTATGTTGCATTTAATACTTTTTTAGAGATAAATTTATCTATCTCGTTAGATCGTGTCTAGCAAGTCTTCTTGGGGAATGAAAAGATGGAAATCTTAGCAAACTCGACATGCTGCCAAATTGGAAAGATAGGAATAGATTAGTGGGATGGATAAAAAAGGGACGAGATTACTTAAATTTTAGTGGGTTTGCTAAGGGAATGGTAGGATTGGCGATCTTTCCAAAATAGGGTTTTGGTTTTAAGAAGAATAGCAGGATCACCCAAGGGGTGGTGAGACTGATCATCCCACCCATTGGGATACAATAATCTAGCAGGTTCACTATGAAATAGTGGGTCTGAAGGGTAGAATAGAAGAATGAAGGAAAATGAGTTAGGATTTGACTATCTCACTAAACAATAGAGGAGAAAAGGATGAAATAGTAGGGTTGACTTGCTATCTGGCATGTTTGCTAAAAATTAGAAGAATGAGAAAATTACTTAGGAGAATTAGAAAAGGGGATTGACTATAATAAAAAGAAGACTTGATGATACTGTGATGATATGTGTGGTGGAGCATATATGCATTGGAGGTGCAACAATGGAGATCAACATTGTTACGATTCACTGATGAATTTGGCACTATTGAGTGGGTGGTGGTGGATTAGATTGGCTTAGGGTACATGCCCCATATTGGGAACACATGGGCATGTTGATTATACTAGCAGAGTGATGACAATCAAATAGAATGACATTTTATTTCCAGATAGAAGAGATGACCGTGACATTCGAGGACATATACAAAATATTAGAACTCGCAATTAGGAGGCTACAGATGGTTATGAGAGGTCATGCATAGGCGACAACATTGCAAATGTTGCTAGGAAAAGAAGATGTTCCCCTACATAGGGGGTAGTTAGTATTGGAGATAACATGTTCAACAACCACACCTAACAAATATCTATATCTATGCATTTGCACCTTGGTGAGTGTATTCCTAATTCTTGATAGGGGAGGATGGTCCTTATCACTTAGGATGATCCAGATTGTGGTGGATGCAGTCAACAGGAGGAGACATTATGCATGGGGTGCCTTGGTATTAGTAGAGATCTATATAATTTGTTATCATGGGGTTTAGGGTGTGGGATATGTCACACTACTATAGGTATGGACTTGGGAGCATATCATCGTGGCTCACCTAGTCACCAGGAGGTTGGAGAGTGACGAGCTAGTAGTATACAACTGGTGAGGGATATCGAGATATGTGGGAATGGGAGTGGATGATTGGAGGATCATGTTTGACTGATTGGATGAGGGGAGTGTAATATGAAGGCCATACAAGGATATAGTAGAGTGGTTAGATGATGGAGAGCATATACCCTGCATGACAATAATGACCTATATCACCAGGAGAAAAGTGTATGTTTTCAAGAGGTACATGCCTGATTGTGTGATGTAATAGTTTGGGATTAGATATGATATTCTAGGTAGTTGCATAGGTTTACTAGGTTGACCAGAGAGGGGAGGATGTGGGGACCACCAATTGACAGGGCCTTGACATGGAGGGAGTGGATAGATCTAGAGGAGGTATCTTGGGACCCAATGGGCAGAGTAGATAATTGTGGGTTGACAAATATGCGTTGTGGTGGGAAAAGTAAAGACCATGGGCTATAGGAGTATAAGAGATATCATTGTTGACAATTTAGAGGAGATTTGTAGGTCGGGGATGAGGATGAAGAGGGGGAGGTTCAATGTTGATGGTCGTGAGGGGGGAGGATAGGGTAGAAGTGGAGGAATAGAAGGTGACAGTGGAGATTACTGATGATGAGGAAGATGGAGAGCTAGAGATAGATAATTTAGCGAGTTAGGAGGCATAACAAGAGGGGGAGGTGATGTATATTGATGATTCTACATGTGAAACCCCATACGGTAGGAGGAGGAGGAGAGTAGAGAGGTATTAATCAACAATGATTCTGGTGGTGATACCAACTAGGTGGATTTGGGTGAGGTAGAGATAGAGCATGGACGTTGATGCATAGGATACACAACTTTCACAAGGTATTGAGAGTTTATAGAGGCAAATCAAGGATCTACAACAATGATTAGAGTGAGTTGAGAGACAAGGGAGAGCTCTCCACAAAGTGGAAGCTAGTGAGAGTGGATATAGGCACTAGACATTATGTTACAATAATTATAATAGATGTACGATGGAGCGTTGTTGGAGATTGTTGTGATTTGCTTCGGTAATTGCATTTCGGGAAGATTTGATGATCCGGTTTGTAGTGTTGTTTTGCTGATCACTATTTTGCAAAGTTCAGTATTTCCTCTGATATATTCTGGTGTGGTCAGATCTTGTGTTGAGACTTTGGGATATTTCTTGGGATGGTCTTGTGTATCTTCATTGTAGTTGGATCCTGATTTGGTGCTCTGCAAGTTATCTTTCTTCGTGACAGTTGTTGATAGGTTGTGTTCTTGAGCTTTTAGATGTTGATCGATGAAGATTTGATAAGTGGTGTTGGTGCAGCTGTTCCTAATGATTCTAACTTCCTTACTGGTGTTTCCTATTTGTTTCCTGTATTTTTTGGTGATCTGCATTGATCGTTGTGCAATTTTTCAATGGTTTCTATGACCCAGTGATGATTTTCATGTTATGCAGTTTTTCTGGAGGTGTGGCATGTTGCAGTTGATCTTGGCATGATTTCTGGTGAAGTTGAGCATTTGGGAATTTGATTTAGGTCCATGTTATGCTATGTAAATCATTATATTGGTCTGGTGGTTGATATTTGTATCATGTGTTGTAATTTTGTAACTAAGGGTTGAGGGTTTAGCCAACCTTGTTGTCAAGGTTGATGATTTGTATATATAGGAGATATATTCATGTAATTTAGGTGTCAATGTTATGTCTGCATTATTAGAGGGAGGTTTATGTGTGAACAAGTGATTTATCCTTTGGTGTTGAGTTTGAGGTGAGATTGGTGTTGCAGGGAAGACATCTATGCTTAACTGGAACTGTAATTAGGTATTTGGAGATGCTATTCTTTCAATTCATTTCTTCTAGATTATAGTCTTAATCTTGTTGTAAGTCAGTGGGACTTCCTTGAGGTTTGTAGCTTTCTGGGCCATTATATTTGAGTAGTAAGCTCTAGGCAGTGTGCCTGAATGCATGTGCATTCCCCATTGTAATATTTACACATACTACTATAGAGTATCATCTTATTGTGGGTAGGTTCCCACCATTTTTTTCTCCCTTATCGGGTTTTCCACATCAAAAATCTTGGTGTTGTGTGTTGTGCTATTAATTTGCTTATCTATTTTATTACTGAAGTTTATCAGATCTATGTTTTGTGATTACGTTTGGTATTTTAGTGAGGTTTGATTCACCCCCCTCTAAGTATCCATTCTTGGTTGCTGCTAACAATTGGTATCAAAGCTAGATCCTTTGGTAGAAGCTTGACCGCTTGAGGAGATTCAAGATGGAAGCTCAAGGTGCTATCTTTAAGAAGGACAATCCGAGATTTGATGGAAGTAACTATGCTATATGAAATAACTGGATGGAAGTGCATTTGAAATGTCTTGGATAAGATTACTGGAAGATTACAAAGAATACCTATATTGTTCCTCTAAATGGACAGTCTATTCCTGATAAGATCAAGGAAGATGAACACAATATTAGAGCAAAGAAAGCATTGCTTAGTGCCCTAACTGACTTTGAGATGAAAAATGTGACGGGACTTCAGATGACACATGAGATTTGGGAGAAGCTTGAGATCTTGTATGAAGGAGACAAACAGGTGAAAGTTGCTAAGTTGTGGAGTTTAAAAGGAAAGTATGAGACATTGAAGATGGGAGATGATGAGAACATACACTCTTTCATGGCTAAGGTGAATGATCTTGTCCTAAGTATCACATGTGCTAATGGAACCATTGAGGAAGATGAAATTGTTGCTAAGGTGTTGAGATCTTTGCCTCCTGCTTATAAACATAAGGTCATTGCTATTGATGAGATCAAGAGTGTGACTACAATGACAAGAGATATGCTGGTTGGAAAGATTGTTGCATTTGAGTTGAGTGATTTTGGAGAATCACATGGAAAGTCTGAGATTGTATTTAGAGAATTTGCATCTATATCCAGTAAGAAGAAATATGATCCTGATGAGTGCATAATATCTAGATATGAGAGAGAGAGAAGAGAGATGGAAGAGCAAGAAAGAGAGCCGGATGAACTTGAAACATTGATTGCCCAAAGATTGCTGATGGAAAGTTGCCTTTGAAATGTTTCTCTTAATTAACTTTTGACAAGGCATGATAACTAGAAGCATTGAGAGAAGAAGTGTGTTGATATATGATTAAGCATTTGGAAGTTTACAAGATTAAAGTTGCTTACTGTTAAGTTGTTATGATAGGTAACTGGTTAATGTTAAGTAGTATTATGAGTATTGATCTTGACTATGATATTCTATTGATAAGTTTACTTTGTGAGTTTGAGTTTGAGATTGGGAAGATTGTATCAGTTTTTTAGTTTACTGACTCACACCCCCTCTGCTCTTAGTAATCTGTCATATACTTATTCTTTCATCATACCATCAATTGGTATCAAAGTGTCTTCGGTCCTCTCAAATCTAAAATCCTAACAACTTGAGGAAAAGATCTTGTAGATCATGATGAAGAAGAAAGGTCCGAAGTTCAACAAAGATAACTATAGGATATGGAGCGATAGATGAAGATTTACATTAAGAGTTTGGGAAGTCAATATTGGGATCATGTAGAAACTCGGTATGTTACACCTACTGGAACTTTGACTGATGATCAGAAGAAAGAACATCAAGAAAATCATCAAGTATTGGAGGCTATTACTAGTTCCCTGCCTGATGCTGAATATGTAGATGTTCATGGTCTTGAAACTGCATATGAAGTATGGAAAAAACTAGAAGAGATTTATAGCGGTGATGAACATGTTAATATTGCTAAAGAGGAGAGGCTAAGAGGAAAGTTTTATGACATGACAATGTATGAAGGTGAGAACATCCAGCAGTATGGTCAAAGGATAAAAGAGATGGTGAAATAAAAAGTGCAAGAGGGAAAGTGGAAGATGCCACAGTGATGAGTAAGGTACTGAGAATCTTGCTACCAGTCTATTCTATCCGAGTTGCAGCTATTCAAGACCTTAAGTCCATTGACAAAATTAAGGTAACTGAGAATTGTTGAGAGCACTAATGTTCGAGTAGATGAATGTCTTGTAGTCTCAGAAGGAACCAGTTCAGAGAAAAAGGATGAAGATCCTTGCATTTTGCTTTTGGAACCTGAAATTGTAAAATTAGAAATTGGTAAAGCAAATTCTGATGCACCTGTTCAACCGAAACAAATAAATGCAGAAGAAGATGATAATGAAGAAGCTGAACCTAAAGAGAATGATCATTTTATTCCTAGGTATGTGACTGAATCACAGTCCTGAGTAGATTATTGGGGATAAGGATGTTGGAGTACTAACTAGAAGAAGAATAAGAGATAACTCTTGCATGATCTCCACCATTGAACCTAGAAGTGCTAAGGAGGCATTTGGTGATGATTATTGGGTTAAAGCTATGGAGGAGGAATTGGATCAAATTGAGAAGAACAACACTTGGACCCTGGTACCCCGACCGGTAAATAAGAATATTATAGGTACTAAATGGGTATTCAGAAACAAGTTAAATGAAGATGGTTTTGTAGTTCGCAACAAGGCAAGATTAGTCTGCAAGGGTTATGCTCAAGAAGAAGGAGAAGATTATGTTGAAAATTTTGCACCAGTAGCAAGACTGGAAGGTGTCATAACTTTACTTGCATTTGCAGCCCATAAGAAGTTCAAGGTATACCAGATGGGTGTTAAGTCTGCATTTTTTAATGAGATATTGGAAGAAGAGGTATACATAGAGTAGCCAGATGGTTATGCATTGATAGATGAGAAAGACATGGTATGCATATTGCATAAAGATTTGTATGGATTAAAGCAAGCACCCAAAGCATGTTATGAACGACTTCATACACATATAATGAAGATAGGATTTGCAAGAACCAGTGATGATAGTAATATTTATCTCAAGTCTAAAGGAGATGAAATACTGGTCAGTGAAGTATTTGTTGATGATATTATTTTTGGAGGAAATGATGTTGTGAGCAATAGTTTTGTGCATGAAATGAAAAATGAGTTCGAAATGTCTTTAGGAGGGGAAATAAATTTTTTCATAAGCTTGCAGATACAACTAATGAAGAATGGTATTTTCATTACACAATCTAAGTATGTGAAGGAGGTTTTGAAGACTTTTGGCATGAGTGACTGTAAACTAGTTGGAACACCAATGGTTATAGGTTGTAAGTTGTCCAAGGAAGATAAATCTAAGTCTATTGATGAAAAGGAATACAGGTCAATGATTGGCAAATTACACTATGTTGTTCACAACAGACCAGATATTGCCCATGCAGTTAGTATAGTTGCAAGATTCCAAAAGAATCCAAAGGAAGCACACCTGATAGCAACCAAGAGAATTTTTAGGTATTTGAAAGGTACTGTTGACTATGGATTATGGTATCCATATGGAGGAAACTTTGATTTGAAGGCATACACAGATGCTGATTGGACAGTCAATGTTGATGACCAGAAAAGAAATACCAGTGGAGCATTCTTTCTAGGAGGAAGGCTTGTTTCATGGAGTAGTAAAAAGAAGAGTTGTACTTCACAATCTACTGTTGAAGTTGAGTATGTTTCAGCTTATATGAATTCCACACAAGCTATTTGGATGAGACACATTTTGGAAGGTTTTAAGATGAAGATCTCAGAACCTATAAAGATTTTATGTGATAATACAAGTGCCATTAATATTTCTAAGAATCTTGTTTTGCATGCACGAACCAAGCACATTGAATTGAAGTATCACTTCTTGAGGGAAAAATTTCAAAGTAAAGATGTTATCCTAGAGCATGTTCCTACCAAGGAGCAGCTTGCAAATATTTTTACCAAACCTCTGCCTAAGACCACTTTTGAGTATCTTAGAAGTCAGTTGGCAGTTGTCCCTCTTCATGAAGTTAGTTGAGCATGATGCTGATTGCAACAATCCCTGAATTACTTGCAAAATATTAGAAGGATTGATGAAGAAGTGGATGTATTCCATAGGTGGAGCATCAAGTTGTAGTATGTTGTTGATGCACAGTGAAAATTTTCAATTACATGTTTTACTTTCAATTTGGCATTGCTGTATAAGGGGGAGAAGAATTATATGATTAGGAGAAGAATTATGTGATTAGGAAAAGAATTATGTGATTGGCAAAGGGAAACCAGTGACAAGATGAAGACAGATAGAGTATGGTGAATATTTGGTAATGTAAACTAGGATTCCTATTCACCATTCACAACAGCAATCAAAGGCATTGATATTTGTATTACCATCAATTCCAAATGGGGAGATTGTTGGTGGTTGCATGAAGATTGCATTAATGATATGTTATGTTGTCATTGATGTCAATTGAACCGGTAATGGTATTTATGATATTGCTGATATTGTTGTTTTTATTGATATTGTCTTGTAACCGGTAGGAAGATATTTGAGGAAGATGTTGTAAACTAGTATGTAAGTTTATGAGTTGAACCAGTAACCGGTATATAAGGTTAAACCCTTTCTATGTTATGTAATCGGTAAACCCTACCAGTTGTTTTACTAAACCCTAACCTATTAAGTTTTTTGAAATGGCTATGTTGGTTTATTATCTGTTGAGCGGTAATGATGGAGACATGTGTGGTCATTGTAAGAAGATAAGTTTAGATTATTTTGGCAATTTTATTTGATTGTCTAGGGAATGAGAAAAGTGGATTGCATCTAATGCAAAGCATGTGATGAGTTACAAGTCCGATGAAGCGGTGATCATGGAGCGGTTGGAATTTTCTTGAAGAATGTGTATAGATTGCTATGTCAATCCAACAGTCACACTTGAACCGATTTATTTGTAATCTCTATGAGAGAATTAGGTTTTTGTTGTGTTACCGACCTAATTGATTTGTATTTAAGGTTGATGAAGTTCTTTTGTTTAGTGTTGGTTGAAATCAGTTGAGTGTATGGTTGCCTAACCGGAGAATGGATCTACAGTTTGAGTAAAGGCAGATTGAAGCTTAAAAGGATCTGATCAAGAAAATGTAGTGCTATTCATACAGATCAAGAAAAACTTGTTGTCTTCTAACAATTACAGTAGAATTGAAATCCCCTAACCGGGTAAGCTCTAAAGCTTCGTTACTTCTTAAATCCTCTAACAAGGTGGTCCATTAGCTTGGATTCTCAAATCCTCTACCGAGGTTACTCCTAACATGGTATTTTCTTTTTATCGAGGAATTTTGTAAATCCCTTAACCGGGTGATTCCTAATAGGGTCAGTTCTTAACAAGACTTATTGTAAAATCTTTAACAGGCTTGGCTCCTAACATGGCGAACTTCAGAAGAGTTCAAATAGCTATCTTGTGAGTCTCATCTCACTGTGGTTTTTACCTATTTGGGTTTTTCACGTATAAACATTTGTGTCATGTGGTGAATGTTTTTGTGGTTATGATCTTATTTGTTGATTTAATTAACTTCTAATAAGGCATGATAACTGGAAGCATTGAGAGATGAAGTGTGTTGATATATGATTAAGCATTTGGAAGTTTACAAGATTAAAGTTGCTTACTGTGAAGTTGTTATAACAATTAACTGGTTAATGTTAAGTATTCTTATGAGTATTGATCTTGACAGTGATATTCTATTGATAAGTTTACTTTGTGAGTTTGAGTTTGAGATTGGGAAGTTTGTATTAGTTTTTCAGTTTACTGATTCACCCCCCCCCACCCCTCTCAGTAATCTACTGGATACTTATTCTTTCATCATACCATCAATGATATGCCTTACAAGCCTAGCTAGAAGTATAGGAATCAGAAGAACTGTTATTATGCTGCTAATGAAGGTATTACAGATGAAGAATCAAAAGGAGATGAAGTTGTATACCTTGCCATTAAGGAAGATGGACCTATACCCATCGATTCCACTAGCTGCACTATTGAGGAGAAAGCTTTAGTTGCTAAAGTTGAAGAGAAATATGAATGGGTAATTGACAGTGGTTGTTCATATCATATGGCCAATGATAAAAGAAAATTTGTGAGTATGAAAAGGTATGATGGTGGAATAGTTATATTTGGAGATGACAAAGCCTGTGTGATCTGTGGGAGAGGTTCTATTTCTTTTGATGGTAAGCATAACATTGATGATGTCTTGTATGTTGAAGGCTTGAAACATAATATTTTGGGTGTTGGACAAATGACTGATAAAGCTTATGATCTACAATTCAAGGATGGTAGATGCAAGATCTTAAATGCCTTTGGTATAGAGATTGTATCTGGAACTAAGATTGAAGGTAACATTTTTCATTTGAATGCTAGTGAGAAAAATTATTTGATTGTTCAGATTGATGAGATTTGGTTGTTGCATAGGAGAATGTGTCATGTAAATTTTGATTCAATGATCAAGATCAGTTATACACATGCCGTTAGAGATCTTCCTAAGATTGTTAAGCTTGCTAATCCAGTATGTAAGGAATTCCAATTGGGTAAGAAAACAATAATTTCTTTCAAAAGAAAATAGTATACATCAAATGGACTGCTCGATCTTGTGCATATTGACCTATGTGGACCTACAAATGTTAGAAGTGTGTAGGCTGATAGATATATTATGCTACTAATTGGTGATTATTATAGGATGATGTGGGTTGCCTTTTTCAAGGAGAAATAAAAATCATTTGATAAATTCAAGATATTTAAAGAAAAAGTGGAGATTGAGTTTGGATTGAAGGTGAAGTGTCTGAGATCTGATAGAGGTGGATAGTTTTGTTCTAGTGAGTTCAATTCATTCTATGAGATGCATTAGATTAGAAGACAATTATCTTCTCCTAGAACCCCACAACATAATGGAGTTGTTGAGAGGAAGAACATAACTGTTTTGGATGCTGCTTATAAAGATTCAAGGTATATCAGATGGCTGTCAAATCTTCCTTTTTGAATGGTGATCTTGAGGAAGAAGTCTACATTGAGCAACCTAATGGATTTTCACTATCAGATGATTGAGACATGGTATATAAGTTTAAGAAAGATCTTTATGGATTGAAACAAGCCCCTAGAGCCTGGTATGCTAGACTAGATAAATATTTGTTAAAATTGAGATTTAGTGAAGGTGTTGCTGATAGTAAGTTGTACTTTAAGATAGAAAATGATAACATCTTGATTGTTGAGGTCTTTTTTGATGATATTATCTTTGGAGGTGATGATGACTTGAGCATGAATTTTGTCGACGATATGCAGAAGGAATTTGAGATGTCTATGATTGGTGAGATGAAATTTTTATTAGGTTTGCAGATTGCACAGACTGGAAAAGGTATATTCAGATCTCAAACTAAGTATGTGAAGGAATTACTAAAGAATTTTGGGTTAGATGACTCCAAACCAATTGGAAATCCTATGGTGACTGTTTGTAAACTATCTAAGAATGATGAATCTCCTAAAGCTAATCAGAGTTTGTACAGATCTATGCTTGGTGGACTACTATATGTCACTTAGACTAGGTTGGACATTATGGATGTTATGTGCATTGCTGCTAGATATCAAGCTGATTCGAAAGAGAGTCATATCACTGTTGTTAAGAGGATATTTAGATATGTGAAGGGAACTGTGGATTATGGTTTATGGTATCCGAGGAATGATGACTTCATGTTATGTCTACATTGAGGCAGATTGGGCTGGTGTTGTTGGTGACCGGAAGAGAACTACCAGTGGAGCATTCTTTTTGGGTAATAAGTTAGTTTCATGGGCTAGTAGGAAACAAGATTCAATGTCCTTATCTACTGTTGAAGTTGAGTATATTGTTGTTGCTAGTAATTGCACTTAGGTAGTTTGGATGAAGCAAATGTTGAAGGATATCAGAGTTATTTATGATGAACCTACTGTGATATACTATGATAATTACAATGCTATTAACATGTCAAAAAATCCAGTGCAACACTCAAAGACTAAGAATGTGTCAATCAAATATCATTACTTGAGAGAGCAATTCAGTGAAGAGAAGGTGAAGTTGGAGTATGTATCTACAAGAGAACAAATAGCTAATATTTTTACTAAACCTTTGACCGCAAATACATTTTTCTACTTGAGAGACAAGTTATGGGTATCCACCCCTCTTATTGAGAACTAGATGCATTAAGTTGCATAAATTTGTTGGATTTCAGAGCCTTGTCCTTTTATCCGGATTGGTGTCTTGGTGCTGCTCCTTTGCTAGAGTAGTCTATGTTTTAGAGAGAGGTTCATGTTTCTGTTTTGGGGAGAGAGAGTTTGGTTTTCTATTTTGAGATCTTTGGCATTGATGTCAAAGGGGGAGAGAGATCATGTGAAAAACTGCTTTATCTGTCCTGATCTTAAGGGGAGTTTGTTGGAGATATCTTCTTTCTTTGCATTGATTGTTTTTCACATTCATATGTTGGCATCGATACCAAAGGGGGAGATTGTTGGATATTGTTGGTCATTGCTATTGCTAGGATATGTTGTTGTCATTAATGCCAACATATTCCTATGATTTTCTCTAGTCATTGCATTTTGGGAAGATCTTATGATCTAGTTTGTAGTGTTGTTTTGCTGAACACCATTTTGCAAAGTTTGGCATTTCCTCTGGTATATTCTGATGTGGTTAGATCTTGTGCTAATACTTTGGGATATTTATTGGGATGGTCTTGTGTATCTTCATTTCAATTGAATCATGATTTAGTACTCCGCAAGTTATCTTTCTTTGTGACAATTGCTAATTGTTTGTGTTCTTGAGCTTTCAGATGTTGACCGATGAAGATTTGCTAAGTGGTGTTGGTGCAACTATTCTTGATGATTTTAATATGCTTGCTGGTGTTTCCTAGTTGTGTCCTTTTTTTTTGCGATCTGCATTGATTTTTGTGCAAGTTTTTGGTGGTTTCAATGAAACGGTGATGATTTTTTTGTGTTATCCAGTTTTTCTGGTGGTGTGGCGTGATTTCCAATGGATTTGTGAGTTTGGGAATTTGATTTAGGTCCATGTTATGCTATGTAAATCATTATATTGGTCCGGTGGTCGATATTTGTATCATGTGTTGTAATTTTGTAATTGATGGTTGAGGGTTTAGCCGACCTTATTGTCAAGGTTGATTATGTTGGTATTTTGGTAAGGTTTTGGCATTGATGTCAACACCTAATATCACTTATCAACTCTGGTACTCTAGAGCATAGTTTATGTTCACCAGCAAGCAAGTGACTTTATGCACAGTCACCGATATCTGGTACACCAGCAGGATATATTCTTCATCGGTACTTGGAATGATATGGAGAACACTTGGTTATGTCTAAGACATAATTTGGACACTTTGTCTTTAACATATGTTCGTTGGTATATTCGAGTTTGCATATTTGTTGTTACTGGCAAATAGGTCCAGAATAAGCAGTGACAGGCTTATCTATTCCAGATCAGCATGACATGCTATGGAGATGATTTATTAATATTGTAAATGCATTAAGCCGACATGTTGAATCGGTTATTGCATTGGTTATTGTTTTATTTGTAAATTGATTTTATTGTAATACCGTTTAGAGTCGACCTACTAAAATTGGTCTTAGGTTATGGTATAAATGTAAGATCTTATTTGTAAGATCGATATAGGATTTGGAGAAAGAATATTAATTCGGTATATGTGAGAATAAGCAGAGCTATACATGTAGACATCATTTGAAGGTGAAGGAGGGTTTTGTGAAGGCAATCAAAACTACACCGGTACTGAATCCAGCATAGTAAGATGCTATTTTGAGCAGTACATCCTTATTGGATTTAACCATCCAATTGTTGTCATTGTGACTCCTATTTATGTTTGAGCAGTGAGGTCTAGGTGCTTGGCCTTTCTGCATGTGCAGACCCATTTGTATACATATACTATCTGTAGTAGTATCATCTGATTGTGGGTAAGGTTTCCCACCGTGGTTTTTCCCCTTACAGGGTTTCCACGTACAAATATTGGTGTTATGTGTTGTGGATGTTATTGTGTTTCTATTTCATGCATTAATCTTTATCAGTATTGTAATTAACTGATAAAACTATCTACAAACATAAAAGTTTGGTTTATGGGTATTAAGCATTAAAGTTGGTTAAGTTGTTTTGGTTTGAATTTATCTGACAATTGATTCACCCCCCCCCCCCCCCCCTCTCAGTTGTCCCTGGGACCTAATAATTGGTATTAGAGCTTAGTCCTCTTTTTGCAGAAGTTTAACAACTTGAGGAGATCGAATATCTTCTAACTATTTCAGGAAGGACAGTCCTAAACTTGATGGAACCAATTATGGAATATGGAAGATTAGGATGGAGACACATTTGAATTATATTGGAAAGGACATCTAGGAAGTTACAAAGAATGGCTATACTACTCCTACTCTTGGTCAGCCTAATCTACCTACCTTAGGAAAAGATGAGGAAAATGATTACAAAGCAAGAGAAGCACTTTTGAGCACATTATCAGATCAACAAATCATGGG
Organism: Cryptomeria japonica; assembly: GCF_030272615.1. Lineage (NCBI taxonomy): Eukaryota > Viridiplantae > Streptophyta > Pinopsida > Cupressales > Cupressaceae > Cryptomeria > Cryptomeria japonica. Next base: position 678,969,584 of record NC_081411.1, read on the forward strand.
ATTATCAGATAGGTCTACTGCTAAAGCTATTTGGGATCATTTAAAAACATTGAATGAAGGAGATTCCACAGTCAAAATTGCAAAACTTGAAAGATTCTGGGTCAGGTATGAAAATATGAAAATGGAAGAAGATGAAAGGATTTCTGCTTTTATGGAAAGAGTCAATGAAATTGTTTTGGGTATTAAATGTTGTGGATGAACCTTAAGTGAAGATGAAATTGTTTCAAAAGTTTTAAGAGGATTGCCACTGACATATAAAATGAAGGTTACTGCTATAAATGAGTTAAGAACAATGCCTAATACATCAGTAACTAGGGATACATTGATTGGAAAACTTTCAGCTTTTGAAATTGAGGAATTTGGTCTAGTTGCTACTATAAAGATAGATTTAGCTTTTAAGGCATCAACATCATCTGCACCATCATTTGACAAGTTTGATTGGAAATCTTTTTATGCAAGAGAACTTGAAGAAAGCAGGAGAGGAAATGAAGAACTTGAAGAACTTGAAGAACTATTTTCAAGAAAAATGCCTAAAGGTCCAGTTGGAAGTAAGTATGAAGGTAAAGAACCCTTTAAATGCTTTAACTATAATAAGATTGGTCATATGGCTTCTAGATGCCCTGATAGACATGCTAGACTAAGAGAAGAAGCTAGGAGAACATACAAACCTAACCCTGAATATCAGAGATATAGATTTAAGAAGAATAAAGATAAATCTTGTTATCTTGCTAATGAAGGAGTCACTAATAATTCTGATGAAGATTTGACAGACAATGGATGGGTTTTTGTTTCGATAACAGAAGATCAACTGACACTTACTGTTCAACCGGTAGAGTAGGCACTAGCAGCTAAAGTTGAAGTTAAGCATGAATGGATCATTGATTTAGGATGCTCACATCATATGACTGGTGATAAAAGTAAATTCTTGACTTTTCAGGAATATAATGGAGGTCTAGTAAGATTTGGAGATGATAAAGCTTCTTTGATCAAAGGTGAAGGTACAATATCTCTTAATAGTAAGAAAAATACTGATAATGTTTACTATGTGGAAGGTTTAAATGATAATCTTTTGAGTGTTGGTCAATTAGTTGAGAAAGGATTTCAGTTACAATTCAAGAATGGTAAAGCAAAATTATGAATAGAATTGGTTTGGAAATTGCAACTGGTAATCAAACTAGAGGTAACATCTTTCATTTGAATAATAGTGAAAAGACATGCTTGATTGCTCATATTGATGAAAGTTGGCTATGGCATAAGAGACTTTGTCATGTAAATTTTGATTGCATGGTAAAAATCAGTACTACTAAGGCAGTTAGAGATTTACCTAAGATTGTTAAACCTCACAATCCGGTATGTAAGGAATGTCAATTTGGAAAATAAGTTAGAGCTACTTTCAAAAGTATTCCAGAAAAATCCAATAATGCTCTTGACTTAATTCATATAGATTTATGTGGTCCAGCTAGAACTAAAAGCTTACAAGGTGATAGATATTTCATGCTAATCATTGATGACTATTCTAGAATGTGTTGGATTACTTTTCTCAGAGAAAAATTAGAAGCATTTGGGAAATTCAAACTATTCATGGCAATGGTAGAAAATGAAACTGGTAAGAAAATCAAATGTCTAAGATCAGATCAAGGAGGAGAATTCACATCTAAGGATTTTAATACATTCTGTGAAGTGAATGGAATCAAAAGATATTTATCAGCACCCCGAACACCACAATAGAATGGAGTTATAGAAAGGAAAAACAAAACTATCTTGGATGCAGCTAAATGTATGTTATTTGAAGAAAATCTACCACATGTATATTGGAGAGAGGCAGTAAGCACAATGATCTATACATTACACAAAGTTCACATCAAAGGAGAAACCAATAAGACCCCTCATGAACTATGGTTTGGTATTACTCCTACTCTTAAATATTTTAGAATATTTGGAAGTAAATGATATATTAGAAGAGATGAGTATATTGGAAAATTTGATCCTAGAAGTGATGAAGGAATATTTCTTGGTTATTCATCTAAAAGCAAGGCATATAGATGTTTTAACAAAAGATTGCAAAAAATTGTTGAGAGTACAAATATGAAGATTGATGAACAATTTAGAGGAACTTCAAGGTATATAGACTCTGAATCGACAATAGAAATACTGACAAATGAGCCTACATTGAACCCATTGGTACAGAATGAAGATCGAGTTACACTGGTATCATCTAAAAACTCCATTGTAACTGAGGAACAATAGCAAACAAAGACACCTCGGTATGTAAGACTGAATCACTCTGAAGATCAGATAATTGGGAACAAGTATCAAGGAGCTATTACAAGAGGAAGACTGGCAAATGAAGAGGTATTTCTTATTTCTCCAATTGAACCATCATCAATTAATGAGGCATGTGAAGATAAACACTGGATTAAAGCTATGGAAGAGGAACTAGAACAAATTGAAAAGAATAACACATGGACATTAGTACCCCGGCCTAAAGACAAAAATGTAATTGGAACAAAATGGGTATTCTGTCATGCCCAAAATTTAGGGCAAGAACGGAATAATGTTTTTTTTTAAAATATCAACTAATTAACATTAAGTTTGCTAACACGAAATGCACTAAGCAGTTTTGGTTTTAACTATGTTTAAAATAATCTTCATCTACTAACTTAAATAACAGAAAATAATTTAAGATTAACTACGGATTAAAATAGACTAGCTTATTGTCGCTCAATCTATTTAATTTTATAATTAAATATCAACTTCATAATATTTAGTTCATAAATATTCAAGCTATTCAAATTTAAAAATAAATAACAACTTTATTAATATTTATTTCATGAATACCTAAATCTATTTAAATTAAAAATAAATACTAATTTCATTAATATTCAGTTCATGAACTTCTCAATCAATTTAAATTTAAAATAACTATTGACTTCACTAATATTTAAACATCTCATCTTAATTAAATTTTAAAATCAAATATCTCTCCCTTATTATCCGTTTTACAACATCTCATTCTTTCAAAATTTAAAATTAAATAATGCAGCCCTCTCTCTCTCTATATATATAAATATAATTAATATTATATATATATATATATATATAATAATAATAATTAATACACCTAAAAGGATTTACCTATGCAAACCCTAACCCTTATTTATTCTATAAAATAACCCCTTATTTTATTTTATTATTCACTCTATTCATATTTACCCTAGCCCTAACCGAGCTAGGGTTTCATCTTATTTTTTTGGTGTGTTGCAAGGTTTTTTTTGTGTAGGGTCGGCGATTTTAACAATGGCGGCCGAAGAGGAAAAGGTGGCCAACAAAGGGAGAGGCGGAGGAGGGTGGCGCCACCAGTGGGACGACCCACTATGGGGTTCGCGGCCCACACAGCACACAGTGGCCGTGGCCACTAGCATCGAGCACGGTCCACACAGGGAGCCGCAGGCCCCTGTGGGTACCGCGGCCCGCACAGAGGTTGAGACCTCTGTGTTGGTTGCGGCCCACATAGGGACTACGTGCCCTGCGCAGCCCTCCCTTTTCTCTTTGCTAAAAATAATTTTTTTTTTGTTTTATTTAAACAAAATAAATTTTGTTAAATGTTTTTTTTTATTTATTTAAAAAAATATAATTAAATATATATATATATGTATATATATTTATATATATATATACACATATATATATTTCGATTTATATTATTTTATATATATATATATATATATATATATATTCTTAGCATTTTTATATACATGTAGACATAAATACCTTATCTTTATTTTGGTGACCAATATTCTGTTTTTTAGATAGAAAAAGAATATAAGTGGATTAACACTTTCCTAATTCATTCACAGCAAGGGTATTTTCTTTTGCTTTTAAAACCAAAATACTTTATTGCTAAAACATAGATGAACTAAATTAAACTTAATTTTATCTTCTAATTTCAATTTTCGCAACTTAATTTTATCTTCTAATTTCAATTTTCGTACAACTCAGAAAAGTCAAATTTTAGGGTGTCTAAAAGGTCACTTAGGAGTAGAAACTTGCCTAAAATTACCCCTAACCCTTATGTATACCTTATGGGCTTTAGGAAACCTTATTAAACTACCCCTAGGTGTTCATTTAACCATTTTAAACCTCACTGAAGTTTATTTTCGGGTCAAACCTATGTTGACCACCCCAAAGATTCTTTACCCAAGGTATTTATGACATCACGTTACATTAATTGAAAAAGCTATAGTTGAACACTTTCCCACCAAGGGACAAAAATAAAAATTTAAACTTAAATCCACACATGTGTCAAGTGACACAAAGAAAACACTTTTACAATTTAAAACATGAAAGTGTCTCTTGTGATTTTACACAAACCAATTAAATACACTTAACACACATGTAGCATATACTATTACGAATAAAATACAACACAAATAGGGTGTTGTCTCTCCAAATAGACAACCCCTGGCTTACGAACATACATAGGTCTAGGTTTGGTTCTCCGTAATATTTCCATGGTCACATGGATAACTTCCTGTGCATCTCAATTTACACATTAGTACTTTCAAATATCCACATATAATATAATTCAAAGGAATAATAATACGCATCATCACTTGCATACAATTTATATCTGAACCAATTAAATACATCTTTTATCCAAGCCATTTCGCATAAGCAATTCATCCCAATTCTCATAAACTTAAACATACATCATAATTCTATTATCATAGTAAAGTCCTGCAAATTCAATAACAACATTTATCACCTCAATTTCATCTTATCTAACAATCATGTAGTGTTCTATCTCATAAAGCATATAAATAAATCATCAATATATAGCAATGTTATCCAAATCCTGAAATCATATAAGTTCTAAATTCCAAAATGTATCAAAATAAAGTATCCATAATAGTCTCAATATAAAAATCACTGAAATGTCAGACTGAGTCGAGGTGAGGCCTCACATATTCAGAAACAAACTTAATAAAGATGGTAAGGTAATCAGAAATAAAGCAAGACTAGTGTGTAAAGGATATTCTCACAAAGAAGGAATTGATTAAAATGAAACCTTTGCACCGGTAGTTAGAATTGAGGTAGTCAAATTATTCTTGGCTTTTGCAGGACACAAGAACTATAAAGTATGTCAAATGGATATTAAATGTGCATTTCTGAATGGAGATCTTGAAGAAGAAGTTTAAATTGAACAACCTGATGGATTTTCCTTGACAGATAACAAAGATATGGTTTGCAGGTTAAGGAAAGCTTTGTATGGGTTGAAGCAAGCTCCAAGAGCTTGTTATGCAAGATTGGATAAATATCTTTTGAAGATTGGTTTTTCTAAAGGTAATGCTGACAACAATTTATACTATAAAGTGACTAATGATGATATCTTGGTTATAGAAGTTTTTGTTGATGATATAATCTTTGGAGGACAAGATGGATTATGTAAAGATTTTTCTATTGAAATGCAACAAGAATTTGAATTGTCTATGATTGGAGAGATAAAATTCTTTTTATGATTGCAGATTTCACAAACTGATAAAGGTATATTCTTGAGTCAATCCAAGTACTTAAAAGAGTTACTAAAGAAATTTGGAATGGAAAACTCTAAACCGGTAAGCACACCTATGACTACAAATGACAAATTATCACTAAGGGATGAATCTACATTTGTTAATCCGACTAGGTACAAATCTATGATAGGAGGCCTACTGTATTTGACACAAACAAGACCTATTATTATGAATTTAGTATGTATTGTTTCAATATTTCAGAGTAATCTTAAAGAAAATCATGAATCAAACAAAAAAGGATTTTCCGGTACTTACAAGGCACTACAAATCTTGGCTTATGGTATCCTAGAGATGAAAACTTTGAATTATGTGCATACACAGATGCAAATTGGGCAGGAGATGTGGATGATAGAAAAAGCACCACTGGCGGAGCATTTTTTCTTGGCAACAGATTAATTTCTTGGCTGAGTAAGAAACAAAGTTGTACATCTTTATCAATAGCTGAATCAGAATATGTTGCAGCAGCAACTAACTGTACATAGGTATTATGGTTTAAGCAAATGTTGAAGGACATAAAGGTAAAATTCAAGGAACCTATAACCATCTATTGTGATAACACTGGAGCAATTGATATATCTAAGAATCTGGTATTACATTCTAAAACCAAATATGTTTCTATCAAACTGAATTTTCTAAGGGAGAATGTTGAAGCAAAAGAAATAAAACTAGTTTATGTGAATACTAAAGAATAGATTGCAGATATTTTCACTAAACCTCTGCCTAAGGAGACTTTTGAATATCTGAGAGACCAGCTTCGGGTCATACCCCCACCGGTAGAGACTTAGACAGTTGAAGTTTGTCATCAACCGACAGAATTAATAGAGAAATCTTTTACTCTAGCTTTGTTGAGGAAGCTACTTCTCAGGGGGAGTAGTTAGTATACTGAATTGGTTGGTATTTTGTATTTGAAAAATGGTTTTTATATTGCTTTGGCATTTGATGTCAAAGGGGGAGAGATTGGTATGGAAAAACACAAGAACACAAAGAAAAAACACAAGGAAAACACATGTTACTCCCAGGGGGAGAGATTGGTACTTTGGGGAGAGATTGTCTATATTTGAATTTTGATGTTTGGTTATGATCTCTTTTTGAGATTGTTGGTTTTTGGTATTTGGCATTTCTGTTTTGGCACTTTGATGGTTTTTCCATCTTGTGTTTCCATCAATTCCAAAGGGGGAGATTGTTGGTATTTTGGTATGGTTTTGTCATTGATGTCAACACCTACTATCACTTATCAACTCTGGTACTCTGGAGCATAGTTTATGTTCACCGGCAAGCAAGTGACTTTATGCATAGTCACCGGTATCTAGTACACTGACAAGATATATTGTTCACCAGCACTTGGAATGATATGGAAAACACTTGGTTATGTGTAAGACATTGTTTGGACACTTTGTCTTTAAGATTTGTTCGTTGGTATATTTGAGTTTGCATATTTGCTGTTACCGGCGAATAGGTCCAGAATAAGCACCGACATGCTTATCTATTCTAGATCAACATGACACGCTATGGAGATGATTTATTAATGTTGTAAATACATTAAGCCGACATGTTGAATTGGTTTTTGCATCGATTATTGTTTTATTTGTAAATTGATTTTATTGTAATATCCTTTAGAGCCAACCTACTAAAATTGGTCTTAGGTTATGGTATAAATGTAAGATCTTATTTGTAAGATTGATATAAGATTTGGAGAAAGAATATAAATTTGGTATATGCGAGAATAAGAAGAGATATACACACAGACATCATTTGAAGGTGAAAGAGGGTTTTGTGAAGGCAATTAGAACTACACCGGTATTGAATCCAACATAGTAAGATGCTATTTTTAGCAGTACATCCTTATTGGATTTAACCATCCAATTGTAGTCAGTGTGACTCCTATTTGTGTTTGAGCAGTGAGCTCTAAGCGCTTGGCCTTTTTGCATGTGCAGACTCCATTTGTATACACATACTATCTATAGTAGTATCATCTGATTGTGGGTAAGATTTGCCATCGTGGTTTTTCCCCTTATAGGGTTTCCACGTACAAATATTGGTGTTATGTGTTGTGGATGTTATTGTGTTTCTATTTCATGCATTAATCTTTACCAGTATTGTAATTAATTGATAAAACTGTCTACCAGCATAAAACTTTGGTTTACTGGTATTAAGCATTAAAGTTGGTTAAGTTGTTTTGGCTTGAAATTATCTGACAACTAATTCACCTCCCCCTCTCAGTTGTCCCCAGGACCTAACAGATTATTTGTATATATAGGAGATATATTCATGTAATTTAGGTGTTGATGCTATATTTGCATTATCAGAGAGAGGTTTATGTGTGAACAAGTGATTTATCCTTCGGTGTTGAGTTTGAGGTGAGTTTGGTGTTGCAGGGAAGACATTTGTGCTTAACCAGAACCGTAATCAGGCATTTGGAGATGTTATTCTTACAGTTCATTTCTTCCGGATTGTAGTCAGAATCTTGTTGTAAGTTAGTGAGACTTCCCTGAGGGTAGTATCTTTCCAGGCTATTATATTTGAGCAGTGAGCTCTAGGCAATATGCCTAAATGCATGTGAATTCCCCATTGTAATATTTACACATACTATTGCAAAGTATCATCTTACTGTGGGTAGGTTCCGACTGTGGTTTTTCCCTTAACTGGGTTTTCCACATCAAAAATCTTAGTGTTGTGTATTGTGCTGTTAATTTTCTTATCTATTTTATTATTGCAGTTTATCAGATCTGTGTTTTGTGATTAAGTTTGGTATCTCAGTGAAGACTGATTCAACCTCCCCCTCTCATTCTTCCTTCTTGGTTGCTGCTAATAGAGAGACTAATTGAAAGTAGATCTTGCTACTACCTTGGAGGAGATAGATAGTACCCACACAGAGAGGGCACATTACTGGTGGCCATGAATTTATTAGAGTTGTCTTAGGAGAGTAGATGAGGTGAGGTTGGTTGATTGAGGAGAGAAAGGAACTTGAAGCTCAAAGAGAGAAAAATGAGGCAAGGAGAGGTTGTGGGGGTTGATTTAGCTTGGTTGTCACATTGTGAATAGTATGGAGTGGACCACTAATGTTGGATATGATATGTTCACCATAAAGGTCCTTGATGTATTAGATCTTAAATGGGGTGTCTTTATTAGCGACAATGGTGGAGGGAATGCCATATCGATAAATGATTTAGTAGAGGATGAATTTGGGTATTTGGTCACCAAGGATAAGGGTAAGTGGAACTGCTTCTACCCACTTAATAAAATATTCTATGGCAGTGATAAATAATTTGTGCCGATTGGATGACAGAGGGGAAATCTCACTAATTAGATCGAGGCCCCAACAAGAAAAGGGCCACATGGTGTGATGATCGGTTGTAAGTCTTTTTCTAGTGGATGGATCAGTTGTTTGTGCTACTGGAAAGGTAAACATTTATTCACATACTCACAGGCATCGTGCTCCATGGTAGGCTAGTAATATGCTTCTCTTAAAATTTGTTTGTTTAGGACAATACCGCTCATATAGCACTAGAACTCTGATGTGCACTTCATGTAATGTAAGATTAGCTTCTGTAATGTCTCAACGATATAGAGTATCTCATAGGATGGTGAAAGAAGATGAATTATAAATGAGGTTTTGGCATTGGTTCTATGAAATATGGGGGAAGATGATACCATTTTTCAAGTAGGCATGTCTTAGTGCCATGGTGATTGAGGACCAATAATCTTGCACTTCATCTCAATATTTGCACCCTTGTAAAAGATCATGTGAAGCTTCTCAACCAAAAACTCATACTTAGAAACATTGTGAGGCACATCAAAGAGAGATCCAATTATAGCAATGGCATCAACTACTTTGTTTTGTAACCTTGAGACATGATTAAACTATATTGATTGGAAGTGATTCTTGAAATCATCGACCATTCTTTTATAAGGAAGTAACTTGTCATCCTTTGCATAGAACTAATAATTAACCCATTTTATTATGAGTTAGGAATTGTTGAAGTCTTGCAACTGAGTGATGTTTCATTTTATCACAGTTTCTAATCTAGTAATAAGAGCTTCATACTCAACTATGTTATTCATGAATGGGAAGGCTATTTTGAATGCATTGGGGATGTAATTTCCTTGGTGAGTGACAAATAGAATCCTTACTCTTGATCCATGTGACATGAAAGACCCATCAAAATAGAGTTTCCACACAAGTTGCTCATTGATGTTATAGAGACACTCATCGGGAAATTTTGTAACCAAAGGATATGCATTTAGTAAGGGTGCTTTAGCTAGTTGTTTTGAAATGACTTGGCTTTTTATTTTATTTGTATCAACATACTATATGTCTACCTTGTTTAACAACATGAATTATTTAGCTATGTGACCTGTGAGAGTGGTCCTAGATTGTAAATATTTTAGGAGATCAACTTAAGAAATGAGCTTGACTGTGTGACTAAGCATACAGTGTCTAGGATTTTAGGAGTGAAAGACCACAACTATGCATGCATTTTTAATGTGAGTGTAATTGAGATCATAGCCTACTAGGGTAAAACTAATGTAATAGACAACCCACTCTTTACCATTCTCATCCAGTTGAGCAAGAAGTCCCCCAAGAGCAATTGTTGTAGCTGAAATGTATAAGATCAATGGCTTTCCTGCAATACAAGGAATGAGAATAGGTGGCTTGGCCAGCTATTCTGTGTTCTTTTCAAATCCCTATTGGCAAGTTGTGTCCCACTTAAAATTTGTTTCCTTGTGGATCAAGTGAGTGAACAATTGACACTTATCGACAACTTGAACTAGGAAGTGTTGAATTGACTGTAGTTTTCCTAAGGACTCCTTAATTCCTTGATGGTCCTTTGGGGGGGGGGGGGGGGGAACTCCATAATCAATTTGACTTTCTTGGGATTAACCTTGATTCCTCTCCTAGATACAATGAACCCCAATAGATTTCTTTGTTGTAACCCCGAAGACACATTTTTTAGGATTCAACCCAAGTTTATATTTTCCAAGCAATCCAAGATGCATTCTACGATAGAAAGATATCTTGTTTTTAATTTTCCTAGGAGATTATCCACATAGTATTCTATAACATTATGGATTAGGTCATGGAATATGATAATCATGACACATTGATAAGTTTCTCCCACATTTTTTAGACCAAAGGGCATAATGAAACAATAGAAGGTTCCCTAAGGGGTAGTAAAATTTATCTTGTGTTAATCTTTTGTGATACTAATTTGGTTGTACTAGATAAAGAATATGATAAAATGTTGTTGTTGGCAATATTGCATTATAACAGACAATGAAAGATTGTTGGCATTTCAATAAGGATATTGAGAAGGTTGTTGATGATTATGGATATAACCGATTAAAGATGTTTTACTATCTTGATATTATTATTTTGTCATTGATGTCAAGAAATTGATTTTCTAATTCAGTATGATGTTGCCATATCTTGAGAAGTATGATATGAAGATTATGAAGAAGTCCGTAAAAGACACGGGAAATAATATGATGAATAAAGGGATGAATAAGGTATTCAATGGGCAACTACTACCAAGTCAGACAATGATGAGATTTGAAAACATTTTACCCCGCCTTAGAACTTGTATAATAGTCTTGGAACTTGTGCCAAGGTATTGTGGTTCAATCTGAGCTGTAGATCTTCATGCCGACTTTCCATTGCCTTAGATTCATTAACAATCTTCTTCCACAGCTTACCAATCATTGATCTACTCCAGCTCATTAGTTTCTTTCATTAAATACCGCATGTAAACATTTAATGTTTTCTATTATGGCTCGGTTACAACTCGGTAACAACTCGGTGAATACTAAACTTCACTCGGTAGACATTTCGCCTTCATTAACCGACAGTGATAACCTTAGGGTTTACTGACTAGGTTCCTTAGGATTTACTGACTAGGTTCTTTGCTTGATAACATAATATAGTTTTAACCTTTACATTTTAGAACATATGTATGATGTTAAAACAATCTAAAACATCATGATCTCATCATTGTCTGACTCGATAGTAGTTGCCCATTGAATACCTTATTCATCCCTTTATTCATCATATTCTTTCTTGTGTCTTTTACCAACTTCTTCATAATCTTCATATCATACTTCTCAAGATATGACAACATCATACTGAATTAGAAAATCAATTTCTTGACATCAATGACAAAATAATAATATCAAGATAGTAAAACATCTTTAATCAATCTTTTGTGATACTAATTTGGTTGTACTAGATAAAGAATATCATAACTTGTTGTAAGATCAACTGGGATGTTAATATTTGGCAATGGGAAATATGATGCAGGAGCATCCTTGGTTCACATCAATCTTGCATCAACCAAAAACATTTTCTTTTTTGTTATATTTTTCTTTCAGTGTGTCATGGTTTTCGCTCACTGGTTCTTGTGGAGTTGGATTCTACTTGAAGATTTTATCATTGTTTCTTTCTTTCAAACCGCATCTCATTTGGATCACTTTCTGGCAAGATATCGCTATTGGTTTCCTTGATAGTTTCTTTTTACCAGTTGCCTGAGACCTATTCTAATGATCTACCAAAACCCATTCCAAAGCTTGTGGAGCCTTGGACATTGATCTCGATGTTGCTTTGTGTGTGGCTGACCTTCTGTGTTTCATCCTTTGGATTTATAGAGGAATCTCTTGGTGGAGGCCAACCTTATTCATTATGCATGATAGGTCGTGTTCTTCGGGTTTTGATCCTTTTTGGGCCGACAAAATCCTTTGAATCAATATATTTGTTTGTAATAATGCTTCAAAATGTAATAAAAAATCAAGGAGAGAATCAAGAAACATAAAATAGATAGACTATTCCTAGAAGATAGATCTTTCAATTCAAGGTCTCGATGTGACCTATTTTACCAGGCTTGTGTGTCGGTATGTTGTAACCCGATTGTTAGCAGTTGGTTGTAATTAACTTTCATGCAAAAATCTATCTGTTATGCATTGCCTCCATCATATCTGTGTGATTTCGTTGTGTTTACTCTTGCTGACCAGTTTGGATTGATCTCCTCAAGGTCCTTCCACACTAATGACTACATCAAGTGGTACTAGAATGAAGTTTGTTCTAGAGGTTGTGTGTCCTGAATATTATTGTAAGGTGGCAGATTGTAGATCCGATCTGCAATTGCAGAGGACTAGGATGGAACAATGGCATGAAGAGGAACTAGGAATGGTGGAGCACGTGGGAATGCAGAACCTGATGTAATAGAGATGTTGTGAGGAATAGAAGCCTGGTTAGAAGCCATGGAGACAGCCCATAGAAGAGACCAACATGTTGAGGATGTGAGTGAAGATGAAGGAGAAGAAGCCCCGATAGAACAAGTGAACCTACTGATAGTTGATCCAGAGGAGGAAAGGTTTTTAAGGGTTTTGAGTAGGGAGAACACTAAACCTCATTTTACCCCACCAAAATATGATGGGAAGTTAGATTAAGATGAATTGATGGATTGGATCTCAGAGATGGAGAAGTATTTTGACTTTGAAAACATTGCAAAAGAGAGGAAGGTGAAGTATGCATGTACCTGGTTGAAGGGTCATGCATCTCTTTGGTGGGAGAACTTGCAAGTTGATAGGCAAAGAAGAGGTAAAAAAAAGATTAAGACGTGGGATAGGATGATTGCTATGTTAAAATCAAAGTTTTTCCCAACAAATTATCAAGTAGATTTGTTCTGAAAGTTGCAGAATCTAAAATAGAAGGAATCTAGTGTGAAGGAGTACACCAAAGAATTTTACAAGTTGAACATCAGATCCGAACAAGTTGATGATGAAATTGAACAAATTGCAAGATATTTGTATGGATTGCGGATGTCTATACAAGATGAACTCAGTATGATCAAAATAGAGAGTGTTGAAGAGGCTTACCAATATGCAATAAAGGTTGAAGAGAAATTGAATAAAAGGCATGAGAAAAGACTAAGACGTAGAGGTGGAAGGTTTACCGAAGGAAGATTTCAAGGAGGAAGAGGAACCAGTATAGATCAGAACAAGGACAAGGGAGTGATAAAGGAAGGTAATTCATACCGGAAGGATGATATAAATTTCTATCAGAGGAGAGAACCAGATGGTTACCAAAATGTGAACTTTGGAAGACAAGACAAAAGGACATTCAGAGGAACCTATTTTAAATGTGGAGGAGAAGGACACCATCCATTTGAATGTAAGAAGTCAGAGGATACTAGAAGAGTGGTAGTGGTGGAGCAGAACCCCACTAGATTAGACAATAAATTGGAAGATGGTGAACTATTGATGGTAAGGAGAGCTTTGTGTCATATCGGAGGAGATAAAGAACCCTTGCAGAGGAGGAACCTATTCAAGACCAGATGTAAGGTGTTTGGTAAGTGTTGTAAAGTTGTTATTGATAGTGGTAGTTCAGATAATCTTGTTTCAGAAGAGATGGTGAATAAGTTAAAATTGGAGAGATTGAAACACCCTAAGCCTTACCAGATAGCATGGATTCAGAATGAACATAAGTTATTCGTGAGTGAATAGTGTTTAGTAAAATTGAAAATTGGGAATTATCATGATGCAATTTTGTGTGATATTATGCCTATGGACATTTGTCATCTTTTGTTGGGAAGACCCTGGCAGTTTGATAAATAGGCAATACATGATGGGAGGAAGAATACATACACTATTGTAGCCAATGGGATGAAGCAAACCTTGTTGCCTTTGGAGGAACCTTTGAAGTATGAAGTCTGTACAAATACTAGAATTTACCTAGTAGATGGAAGGAAGTTCATGGATGGACTGAGACATGACAATGTGTATTTTTCCTTAATTCATAAGAAGACTGAGAGACCAGAACTGAAAGGAGAACACTCAACAGAGATAAGAGATTTGTTGGCAGAATATGGGGACATCATTTCAAATAATGTACCTGATTCATTTCCACCTATTAGAATTATTAGTCATTGCATGGACTTAGTTCCTGGAGCCACTTTGCCTAACAAAGATGAACACCGGTTAACACCAACAGAGAATGAAGAACTGAATAGACAAGTGTAGGAGGTATTGGAGAAAGGTTTGATCAAGGAAAATTTGAGCCCTTGTGTAGTACCAACGGTATTAGAACCTAAGAAGAATGGAGAGTGGAGGATGTGTACCGATTCAAGAGAAATAAACAAGATCACAGTGAAATATCAGTTTCCATTGCCTAGGATGAATGACATAATGGGTTGTTTGAGCGGAGCAAAGTACTTTACAAAGATAGATTTCAAGAGTGGATATCATCGGATCAGGATCAGAGAAGGTGATGAATGGAAGACAACATTTAAGACAAATGAAGGATTATATGAATGGTTGGTGATGCCTTTTGGACTGACTAATGCACCGAGTAATTTCATGAGGCTGATGAATGAGGTCTTGAAGAAATTATTGGGTAAGTTTGTTATTGTGTACTTGGATGACATTCTAATTTTCATTAAAACAAAAGAGGAGCATTTGTTACAGTTAAGACAAGTTTTGCAGAGGTTGAGAGAAGAAAAGTTACTGATCAATATCAAGAAGTACACTTTCATGAGGGATGAGCTAGTCTATTTGGGCTTTGTGGTATCTAAGGATGGTTTGAAGATGGACCCTGAGAAAGTGAAAGCCATTGTTGAGTGGCCTACACTAGAAAGCATTGGAGAGGTAAGATCATTTCATGGATTGGCTAGTTTTTACCGGAAGTTTATCAGAAATTTTAGTTCAGTCTGTAATTCTATGACTAAGACCTGAGGGGAGATAGGAAGGAATTCAAGTGGACCAATAGAGAAAACAAAATTTTTGAGTTGTTGAAACAAAAAGTGACAGAGCAGCCTATGTTGGCTTTACCAGATTTAAATAAGGTATTTCAAGTGGATTGTGATGCAAATGGAACAACAATAGGAGCATTTTTGAGTCAAGAAGGGAGTGAAATAGCCTATTTCAGTGAGAAATTGAATGATGCCCGGAAGAGATATTCAGTATATGTTCAGGAATTTTATGCCAAAATTCAATCCTTGAAGAAATGGAGACATTACTTGTTGCCTAAGGAGTTTGTGTTGTATACAGATCATCAAGCTTTGGAATATTTGAACAGTCAGAGTAAGTTGAATCAGAAACATATGAGATGGGTAGAGTTCTTGCAGAGTTACACCTTTGTGTTGAAACATAGAAGAGGGAAATCTAACAAAGTTGTTGATGCATTAAGTAGGAGAAGGAATTTGCTGACAGAGATGAGAGTGATAGTATTAGGTTTTGAAGATTTGAAGATCTTGTATGACAAAGACTTAGATTTTGCAGAACCTTGGAAAGCATGTAGAGAATCGGTTATGGTTGATAGGAGCAAATGGTTGGGTTAATTCATCCAGGATGGGATGTTATTTAAGGGAGTTCAATTGTGCATACCTAAAAGTTCCATGAGAGAGAACCTGATAAAAGAGAAGCATAGTGGAGGTTTAGATGGACATTTTGGCATTGATAAAATAGTTGCATTGGTGAGTGAGCAGTACTTTTGGCCCCAAATTCATAAGGATGTTAAGAGATATGTGTAGAGTTGTAGAGATTGTCAAGTTGCAAAAGGTAGTAGTCAGAATGTGGGATTGTATAAACCTTTGATGGTACCGGTAAGACCTTGGGAGGATATAAGTATTGATTTTGTACTTGCCTTACCTAAGACACCAAGAGGGAATGATTCTATTTTTGTGGTAGTGGATAGATTTTCAAAAATGGCTCATTTTATACCTTGTAAGAAAACATTAGATGCATTTCATGTAACCGACCTATTTTTCAAGGAGGTGGTAAGATTGCATGGATTACCTAAGAGCATAGTTTCAGACAGAGACACTAAGTTTGTTGACTATTTTTGGAGAACACTTTGGGAGAAGATGAAGACAGATTTGAAGTTTAGTTCTACTTTTCATCCACAGACTGATGGACAGACAAAAGTAGTTAACCAGAGTTTGGGAAACTTGTTGAGATGTTTAGTGGGAGATAAAACCGGATTTTGGGATTTGATCCTTGCACAAGAAGATTTTTCCTATAACAATTCAGTAAATAGAAGTACTGGAAAAAAACCTTTTGAGATTGTTACCGAAGTGCATCCTAAAGGAATAGCAGAATTGAGAGACATTAGCAGTGAAGACTGGAAGAGCTTATAAGTGGAAGAATTTGCAGATCACATGACAGCATTGCATATTCAGGTTAAACAACATTTAGAAGACATGAATAGCAAATACAAGGAGAAGGCAGATGAGAAGAGGAGACATAAAGAATTTGAAGTTGGTGATGAGGTGATGGTCTATTTGAGAAAAGAGAGATTCCCGGTTGGAAATTATAACAAGTTGCAGATGAAGAAGTTTGGACCCTATAAGATCTCGAGAAAGTTCAATTCTGGAAATGCATATGAGGTGGAGCTACCAGATAGTCTGATTATTTCACCTATATTCAATATTACAGATCTTCATGAGTACCATGAAACATAATTTAGTGAGGACAGTGTTGTAGACTTGGAGAAACAATTGCCCCAAAAGGAACCAGATCAGATTGAAAAGAGTTTTTGGATAGTAGAATTGGGCGTAGTACCCGAAGCAATCAGTACAAAGAATATCTTGTGAAGTGGAAGAACAGACTAGTGGAAGATTCATCTTGGATTTCTCAGGTGGAGGTAGACTACCTTGGTTTCCCTATAACCCTAGCAAAGTGAGAGGCTCACTTTTTTCTTATCCTCGGATGCCAGACACGGGAGCATCCCCGGGTCACAACAATCTTGCATCAACCAAAAACATTTTCTTTTATGTTTTGTTTTCTATTTACAGTTTCTGTTTTCCTTTCTGTGTGTCTCAATTTTGGCTCACCAGTTCCTGTGGAGTTGGATTCTACTTGAAGACTTGATCATTGTTTCTTTCTTTCAAACCGCATCTCATTTGGATCACTTGCTGGCAAGATATTGCTACTGGTTTCCTTGATAGTTTCTTGTTACCGATTGTTTGTTTGTTACCAGTTGCTTGAGACCTATTCTAGTGATCTACCAGAACCCATTTCAAAGCTTGTGGAGCCTTGGACGTTGATCTCAAAGTTGCTTGGCGTTTGGCTGACCTTTTGTGTTTCATCCTTTGTATTTTCCAAAGTAATCTCTTGGTGGAGGCCAACCTTATTCATTATGTGCATTAGGTGTTGTTCTTCGGGTTTTGATCCTTTTTGGGCCAACATGATCCTTTGGATCAATATATATATATATATTTGTAATCATGCTTCAAAATGTAATAAAAAAATCAAGGAGAGAATTAAGGAACATCAAATAGATAGACTATTCTTAGAAGATAGATCTTTCGATTCAAGGTCTCGGTGTGACCTATTCTACCAAGCCTATGTGCCGGTATGTTGTAACCCGGTTGTTACCGGTTGGTTCTAATTAACTTTCATGCAATAAAACTATATGTTATGCATTGCCTCCATCATATTTGTGTGATTCTATTATGTTTACTCTTGCTGACCGGTTTGGATTGATCTCCTCGAGGTCGCTCCACACTGGTGACTACATCAAAATCATCCTTTAGACATGCTCTGTTTAAATCTATGAAATCAATGTAAATGTGGATATCTCCATTTGGCTTGGACACAAGCACTATATTTCAAATCCATTATGAGTAATCTATGGGGCACATGAAACCCACATCCAATAGACACTCAAGCTCATCTTTAACCAATAGTGCTACCTTTGGGTGCATCTTTCTCAAATTCTACTTAAGAGTTCAAAATAGATTGCAATAAAAAAGAAAACAACCTAGAATAACATAAAAAATGTAAGAATTAAGGTAGGAAGAAAGGAATCTAAAATGAACATAAAACCAAACCAAAGTGAGTTATGTTGTCTTCCTTGGTGCAACAATTTATCCTTTGATGGTGGATTGGATGTGTGCTCACAATTTTGGTATTATAACAATGTTCGAAGTTCTCAAGCTTTCATAATATGAAGATAGGGTTCTAGTTGCATGAGAGTGAAGTTGCACAATTTTTGGTTACATCTTTCTAAACTTCTTCTTAACAAGCTTGGAATCTAGATTGAATACAAGGTTATCGACCACAAGAGTGGGCTTCAAGCCTGGGATTTAGGCATATGACCATGGGAAGTTGACCGATGCCTCATGGAGAAGATTGAAAAAGACTAGGTCTATTGCCTCTAATAACCAAGTTGCCACATATGTAATTTTAGGAGATTTTTCACTATCGAGATACACTTCTTTTGTTTCTTTGATGAGGATAGATGATATCTCTCATCTCTTAGCATCTATAAGGTGAAGAGGTGTGTCCTCATCTTCTAGCACCTCATATAGGTTTTCACTAGAAGATACGTCATTTATTTTTTATTTTTTATGATTTGAAGGTGCCTTAGAAAGGTTTTCACCAACAAACCCTTGATTTTTGTTTTATTGTTCTATTTTTTGACTAAGGATATCCTCTTACCCAAAATAAGCCTAAGGATATAGCTTATAGACAGATGTGATATCCCGACCCTAGTCAAATGTATATTTTGCAGTTGCCATAAATTCTACGATAGTCTCATTTCTTTGGAAGAAATTGATATGTGCCATCATTTGTTGGTCTAAGTCAGTTAACTCAAGATGATGAAGGGAAAGTTCAATAGTGAATATGGAGGTATCGAAAAAGGAGGAGATATCTATATCATCATAATATCTCTTAACTACCTCTTTGAAAGTGTCTTCGATAGTGAAACAATCACCCCCAACATTAGAGAAGATAGTTTCTGAAGTTGAGGCTCCATTAGGAGTGGTATTACCAAAACCAAACCCTTATTTTGGGAATTATGGCTTATTCAATGGGTGCCCTCATTCTTCGTTCTTCATGACCTAAGCCAACAACTTGATATTCCCACTTTTGAGTAACCAATTTATGGGACTTAGGATATTTATCTTTGAAGTAATTGATGAGTTTTCAATTAGTTGCAAAATAATCTTGATACAACCATTTGTCAATATCCTCTTCTATTACCTCATTGTCGAGGCCTCCTAGTGATTGAAAGGTGGTATGACCAAAATCCTTGATCATTGGTTTCATTTGTTTGTATTGATAAGATGGTTTACCATGCATGTAGGGATCTAAGGGCATGACACCCATGACAAAAGCATCTATAAGCCAATATTATCCACAACCTTTATTGTTGAGCTTGACTTAGGCAATGGTTGATGCAAGAGTGGTTTCATCTTTGGTGGAGGAGAGGATGGTGTCAAGATCCAAATAGGATAAAGAAGAGATCACATTGGAAGTGTCTACTTTCATCCTAGGGAAGTAGTGGGAATGTGAGAATGATGCCTCAAGAACATGAAAGTACTCAAAAAGTTAGGTATCTACATGGATTGTATCTTAAGTTCCATTGAAGGGGAATTTGAGACATTGGTGCAAAGTGGAGGGAATAGCCTACGTGGCATGGATCCTTTGAAAACCAAGGAGGATGTTGTAAGGAAGGTTTAGATCAACACCATGGCATATCATGTGCTACAATGATGGGACCACCTGAATGGGAAAGGAGATGTTCCTTCCAAACTTATCTCTAAATTGTCATAGGCGTTGATAGTGATTGCTCGATCTTTGATATCTACTAAAGTCTACCCCACTTATCTGACAAACTTTAATGTTTACAAATTGAGGGATGAACCATTATCTAGCATAACTCACTTTACCTTATGGCAGTTGATGATGAATGCGATGTAGAGGGGGAGATCATGATTTGGTGGGATGGATGGCATGTATGAAGGACTAAAGGTCAAACTATGAGTGGATGAGAGGTACCCCACAAGAGATTGGAATCATGTGGGATCTATGTCATTAGGCATGCAGGCATCCTACAAGGCTTTAGTGAGAATCTGTTGATGGATGGGTGATGTTTTGAAGAGGTCAATGATGGAGATTTGGGTTGGTGTGTTACCAAGGTGTTCTATAATGTTAAATTATGCACTAGAAGTGGTGACGTTTGATAAACCTAGAATGAATATCCTTCCCCTGTGTGTAGTGACCACACATTGGGTGTATAGACCCTTTATCTAATCATGTCAATATGATTGTTGACTTGAGTTATACAATTGACTATATTTTTATAATCAAGTGACATCGATGTGGTTAGTACATTTGTTTTGACTATTATTCTGATTGTTGTTTGACCTAGGGTTGTCGTTTGACATGCTAGCACCAGAAGTGTGGTTGGGGAATGCATTATGGTAGATATACAAATTAGCATTAGGAGAAGGATTTGGGAGCCTCGAGAGTGATATTATTTTTGTCAATGAGGTCATGGTTGTTATGTTTCAACTTCATGCATTTTATCATAGAATGTCCCTTGACACGATGATAGTCATAGTATTCATTATATTTATACCATGTTGGCTTTGGTTTGGACTCATGAAATGGTTGCGACTGAGGAAATACAACCATGTTTTTCTTCACCATTTGGTGAAAGATGACATCCAATGGCTCATCAATGGGTGTAAAAGTATGCTTCTAATTACCTTGAATATTTTGCCTAGCTTGTTCTTAGGAACTGAGATGACTTTTGTTTGGTTATGTCTCAGGTGAAAAGGCAAGTGGGGATAGAGGTTGCATTGCCACAATGACCTAAACATGCTTGGTTTTAGCGACTCCATCTCTAGTGACATTCTTGTTCTTGTTCCAACAGTGTGGTCTATCATTATGGTCTTTGTAAATCTTGATGAACCCTTTAGATATCAACCCTTTCTCTATGTTACTTCCTTTCTCCATGATAGCCTTGAGAGAATTGACACATTGTATATGGAGATTATAATCCATCTTTTGATTTATATTATCAATGAATATACTGACCAAATATTTCTCAAGAAGTTTGCAAGAGAGATGATTAGAGAGGACTCTCCATCATCATAGGTAGTTAGCAAGACTTTCACCTCCCTTTTGTTTTTCCATGCATAAACCAAGCAATGTGAGATCACTTTGAATGTTATATGAATAGTGGGAAACAATATTTTCTAATAGATCTGCAAAGGTGTTGACAATACCGTATGGAAGTCTAAGGAACCACTCCAATGCTAGAATCCCCAAACTCTTGGGAAATAGCCTTAACTCTGATAATTATGTTTGGAGGCCACTTCCTAACAAGTCATGTGGAATTATTTTACATTGTTGGTTGGTTCCCCTTTTCCTTTGTACTTATCAAAATTTGATGTCTTCAAATGTTTAGGAAAAGGGACCACTATTATACACTTGTCGAATGGGTAATGACAAAGTTCCTCAAACTTGAAGGTTTTCTCAATGGCACCCTTCCTGAGCCCCTTGAGAGAATTCTTCATGTCTTCCCACTCTTGATTGACAAGCTATGGTGTAGGTACACCTATCATGTTGAAACCTGGTAACACATACAAATCAGGTTATGGTTGTTGATATGTGGAATGATGATACATGTTTTGTTGTGCAGGGATGTAGGTATGTTATTGTGGCTATGGTTGTAGTTGTGGCTATGATTGTGCTTGTTGATATATGGATCATTGTTGAGGTTCGAGTTGCTAATAGCTGGGTTGTTGAGGTTGGGTATGCCTGTATAATGAGTGTATGGTGGAGGTAGAGGATTATGAGAGTAGAAGTAGGAGGAACTTGTGTAGGTATGATAAACTTAGCCATGCTACCTTGTGGAAGGTAAGTGATTTGGGTGGAAAATACAAAGGATTGTAGGCCTAATTTGTTCACATGTGCACATGTGGAAGTGACTTGTGAACTGGGCTGATTGACTGGTGGTGGGAGATAAACATATTTTAGCATCCCATAAGAATTAGATAAGACGTTGCATGTGGGTTGTTCAATAGGAGGGGGTTGATAGATGGAGATCACTTGTGAAACATCCATAGATTGTGATATGTGAAAGGTGGTAGAATGATTAGAGAATGTGGATTGATGGATGTAAGTGGGTTGTAGAATGGAAGTTGCCTATGAAAGAGGGGTAGACTATGGCATATACATGCTTTGTAGTATAGTGGCAGATGGTGGAATGGAAGCAAGGGTTGATGTGGCGATTGATTGTGTGACAAAAGATGATTGTGGATGGAATGCAAAGGGTCGATGTAGAATTATAGCAGTGGTATGAGTAGGCCAAGTCATAGGCATACCAAACAAGAAGGATTGTGTAGAAGACCAAGGCATGTCCATATGACATAGCTCGTGGATATTGTTGAGGTGGTCTTTGACGTCAGTTGCATTGGTTGTGGTCCTGCTATGGTCAGAGGAACATGAGGTTGTTGAGGAGTAGTATGAATCATAATTTGTGAAATAGTATGTTGTGTGGTTTGTGGTATGGAGGCATGCATTTGGGTGGATGATGGATTAGGTTCCAACATGGGTCTCATGGTGCGGTTACTAAGGTCTAATGGTGGATAATGGGACATCTATGTATAATTAGAAGGTGTAGGAGGTCCAGATGGAGGTGGGATTTGTGTGGCATCAAATCCCAGGGTCAATGACATGCCCTTTTGGAGCAAGTTTGCTAGGATAGTGTCATGACGACTATCAATTATGTGACTCATTATAGCCACATTACTAGGATGATTAAGTAATTTTTCCATAAACTTTGATGTGAGACCCTCAAAATAATTTACCATTACTTCCTCGGGAATTATGTAGTGCCCCTCCCTGATTTATCTTGTCTTTTTGTACATCAAAGGAATATATTGATATAGCTTAGTCTACTTTATGATCATTTGATGGTATCATGTTATGTACAAACCCCATTTCCTGATTGTATTGGATATGATGATGGATCTATATTTGATCATTATTCATGATGGATCATATTGCTCATGGGATTTTGATGACATTATGATTACGCTAACCATACTCTATGATTATGATGACTAAGTTGATGCTACAATGTTTGTAATTGTCTTCTAGTGCCTCTGTGATTAGAGACGATGTCATTACACTCATTGAGAGCACGATATGATGTTGTGATTCTCTATCACTTGCCTGATCATTTATGATGTATATGTGTTGTATATATGATGTATTGTGTTTAGTGGTGGATGCAAGATTGTAGGTACCAGAGATCGACTCCACCTGGTCTCACAAGTCTGAGCGTGTCTTTATCCCAATGACAAGTTCTCGAAGATGGCATGTGTTTCCCTCTCATACTCTAGGCTTAAGTTGATACCCTTGTCAATTAGTGTCTTGGCTTGAGTCATTGGTTTGCGTCATGTGGTATGTTGTTCAACCTTATGTCAAGTTGCCTTGTGAGTTTTTGATTATTTATTAATTAATAATTAATTGGTTTATATAGTTTATAAATATTAAATTAAATCAACAGATGACATTAATATTTAATATTAATGTGTGATTATTATTATTGGAAAATTATTACTCATTAATGTTTATTTTATGGATTTATATTTTCATGGTTATTTGGAATTGTGGAAATTAATTAATCAATTACTACATATAGCCATTGGCGCAAATTAATAAATAATGGTTAGTACGGCTACAATATATTTATACATATTTATTTTCTGGCAGTTTATAATTAATTAATTAATAATTAATTGGTGAAACTATATTAGTTGAGTATTTATGCTTATGAGTACATCCATTTATTTATTTATTATTTATTTGATTATTTTATATGTATGTGGGAGATATTTATAATATTGAGTTTAACTTATATTGGCTAGAGCATTTATATGTATCTGTACATTTACTTATTTGTTTATTGTTTATCTATTTATATATTTTTGGCTCATCTATTTATTGGTCATTTATTATTTATTTATATTGGTTTTGATTTATTATTTGAGCTTTTGATTTCTTGGATTATTTATTTATTTATTGTTTAATTACTGGACGGGTATTTATGTTTGTCTTTACATTTATCTTCTTTAATGATTATTTATTTATTTATTTGCTTTGTTATTTTATTTATTTGCCATTTTTCATGTACCTACCCCTTGTTATGATTGGCCCTCTTGGGAGTTGTGATTGTGAGGATAATATTATTTAATTGTTTATTTATTTATTTATGCTAATTGTGATTTTATATTTAATTGGAGCATTTATTTATATTGTCTTTGATTTATTTTATTGGGCTTTAATTTATTATTATTGTTTATATTATTATTATTATTATTACATTCTCTTGTTACTAATTGAGCAATTAAATATTATGTTTATACCTACCCTATTATTTTATTGGTTGAGATTTGAGGGTAAGTAAATAATATTATTTTATATTCTTACCTCGATTTTTGGGAGCGGGGTTGGTATAGAATATATTTTATTGGAATATTTTGATTGGTAGATATTCTTCTGTAGTTTTGAATGAGATTCTATTTATTGGCTTTGTGAACATTTTGTGGGTGTGCTTTTGGATATCTTTCTGTGACTTTTGGATTTAAGAATTGCTTGGAATGAGAATTGTTTTGTTGGGTTGGATTTTGGAAAGCTTGTTGGTTTGGATTTTTGCTCTTCTATGATTGCATTACCATCACTCTACTTCCAGGTTGGAGATCTTTTTCC
Source organism: Cryptomeria japonica (assembly GCF_030272615.1). Lineage (NCBI taxonomy): Eukaryota > Viridiplantae > Streptophyta > Pinopsida > Cupressales > Cupressaceae > Cryptomeria > Cryptomeria japonica. The sequence goes on from NC_081411.1 coordinate 678,994,660, forward strand.
ATTCTTGCATTTTAATTTTTGAAAAGAGTCATTTTCTTCGTGACTTCTAAAAGATTGTTTAGGGAGATTTGGGAGTGAATGATTATTCTATTATCAGTAATTGGGAGTAATATTTTTTGAAAAAAGATTTATATATGATTTTATGAATCTGTGTTGTATTGCCAAAAAAGGGCATTTGTGTATGTTGATACATTGAATGAATTATGGTAATGGTTGGTTTTGTAAGGTTTATTTGTTGTTGCATACCCTATCTTGTGTCCATTTGGTTTGATTAGATCTAGAGTGGCTATGTCTATAATCATTTATGTGCGAGTTATTGTTAGTCTAAGTTGGAATTATTGGATGCATTGTATTGTTGGCCTTAACAAGGCTTTTTTTTGGTTTCTTATTGGCTTTTAGTGACTTCTTGGTCGTATGTATGCCATTGTAAGGTCCGTGCCTGAATCTGGATAAATTTGAGTATTTATGTATTAAATTTTTCGTGAGTTGGTCCCTTGTCACAATAGAGCTACTATGGGCTTCAATAGTGCCAAATTAGTGTCAACAGATTTTTGGGTTGGTTTTTTAGTCCCTCAGTTAATTTCTCTGCTTGGTCTTTACTTCAGAGGCTTGTTTTGTTATGTTTGATGGTTTTGGGGCACTATGCCATTTATTTGTGATATGTGTGAATCCATTTGGGCTTCAGCAAGTGGTTTTGTGATTGTTCATTGAGGTTTTGATATGCTACTCCAGCAAGTTGAGTGATTCCTTGTTGTTGAGGATGGTTAATTGTAGCTCCAGCGAGAGGTTATGTTGTGCCTTGTTGTGGAGGATCATTCTATGTTATTGGATTCATGTATTACCCCTATTTATGTGTATTTGACATTCTTGAGTCTCTCTTTATTATTTCATTTTGGCATTATGAGCTTATGGCTTGGTCCTTGTTAAGTGGCTCTTGGTTGTATGTTGATGGCTATCTTTGTGATTCAGTTGTATCAGTTTTGTAATGACTTTTGGATGCTTCCCATGTTGAGTTTCATGTTATTGTAAGATGTATCTTGTTATGTTTTTTACCCTATGGTCTTGGTTTGTGTTTGGGAGAGTGGGCTCTTGCATGTGTTGGACCTAGGCTATGAGCACTAGATCTCTAGGAAGGGGGTCTAGACCTATGGAACCACATGAAGAATTTATGGTTTAATTTGCAAGTGATAAAATTATTAATAATTGATTAGTGGGTTGGGTATTTAGGAATTCACCTAATTGAGATTAAGAATATGATGTTTTATGCCCCAATTGGATGGACCCAAGGAGATGGTTTTGGGATCCTAGATTGGGAAGACCATTGGAGCGGTATACCCAATCTGCCTTGAGTGACTCCAAGGTGGAGATGGATTCCACATGAGGTTAGCATGTGATGACACTCTACCCCACATGTGTCCATTATCCATAAGCCTTGATTTGTTGAATTATGCCTTTGGAGGTTGATTGCTTTGATTTAGCCATGTGATGTGTTTTGATGTTATATTCTTATGTTGGAATCTTGTAGAGTCATGTTGTATCCTATGGTTTTTAGGTGTTAGCTTAGGTCTTGAGTGTGAGTTGGAACCTTATGTCATCTCTTAGCACGAGGGGTGGTTCCTATTTGGTTCCAAATGGTTGGGTGGTTTGATGCCTTCTAACATTGGTATATTCCTCTTGGATGTTAGCATGCGTGGATTTGGATCTATAGTATCCCATCACGAGCTTGGATTCTTGGAGCATATTTATGTAATTAGAATTGATATCATGTGTTATGAAAGATGAAATATGTAAAGAAGACTATGTAATCAATGTATTGAGATCATGTATTATAGAACATGTAGTAAGATGATTTATGAATGAAATGTATTGAATAAGATTGCTATAAATGCATATTATAATTGTAGATGTTGTTCTTGATTAGAAAGGAATTAAATGATTTAGAGATATGTATGATATGTTTTGATTAAATTTTATGGATAGTAGTGATTATGTTAATTATCATATATGCCTTGATTTGAAAGATGTTAATCTCCAATGTTAGATATCTTGAGATATGGAAGTTAAGGGAGTAGTTGTGGTTTGTATGGAATTATGGCTCTTTATTATGCGGTTGTCCTTTGGTGCTGATTTCTATGTATTAGAGATATTATCATATTACTATGTCTTGTAAATGAGAATATGAATGTGTATCTATGTAACTTTTATTATTAAGATCGGATGTAGGAAAGAGACTATGTGCTTTCTCCATGTGCTCTTATGTAAATGAACTTGATATAGAAGAACTATGTTATTGTTGTTGTTATAAGATGATGTATTGGTATGTGGTTCACGTTATAGATATGTTTATCATGTTGAGAATGAAATCCTATGTTGAAATTAGGGGATTGAAATATTGGATTGTATTTATTCTTGTAGAATCATATGACTCTCGAACCTATTTAGTAGATTGGAATCTTATTTGGATGTAGATAAGTACTTGCTGCTATGATCTTGCATATGGATATGGATAATATTCTTGATGATTTGTGCTTAAGGAAATAATCCAATACCATTAGTAAAAGAAGGATAAATGCATTTAGTTTCATGATGTGTTAAGTGTTCAAATGAGTAAAGATGGGTACTAGAAATACTCGATTGGTACTTAAAAATGAACCTTAGAAAGAGTATGAAAGGGAATAGAGTTATACATATGTGTTAATATTTTATCATAGTTGCATGAGAAGTAAATGTTTAGTTGGATGATAGTATATGGTGTTCTAGATGAATATGTGATGTGTTAGTTTTAATGTTAAGTAGTGATGTTGAGATGCCCTAGGGAATGGAGATGCATTATAAGGTTTTATTATGTAGTTCTGTTAATGATTAAATAGATGTTTCACTTATGTAATATGATTCTATGGTTATGTTCTTGTTGTTAGGTCCAGGAGACAACTCAGACGGGGGGGTGAATCAATTGTCAAATAAATTCAAACCAAAAACAACTTAACCAAACTTAAAGCTTAATACCGGTAAACCAAACTTTATGCTGATAGATAGTTATCAGTGAATTGTAGTACCGGTAAATATTAATGCATGAAATAGTAAGATAATAACATCCACAACACATAACACCAATATTTGTACATGGAAATCCTGTAAGGGGAAAAACCACAGTGGGAAACCTTACCCATAATCAGATGATACTACTGTAGATAGTATGTGTATACAAATGGGGTCTGCACATGCAAAAAGGCCAAGTGCCTAGAGCTCAATGCTCAATCACAAATAGAGTCACACTGACTACAATTGGATGGTTAAATCCAATAAGGATGTACTGCTCAAAATAGCATCTTCATATGCTGGATTCAATACTGGTGTAGTTCTGATTGCCTTCACAAAAACCTTCCTTCAACCTTCAAATGATGTTTGCATGTATAGCTCTTCTTACTCTCACATATACCGAATTATAATCCTTCTCACATTCACATTCCATCTTACAAATAAGATCTTACATTTATACCGAAGCCTAAGACCAAAATGTATAGGCTGACTTTACAAAGATATTACAATAAAACATTTTACAAGTAAAACAATAACCGATGCAATATCCGATTCAACATGTTGGCTTAATGCATTTACAACAATAATAAATCATCTCCATAGCGTGTCATGTTGATCTGGAATAGATAAGCTTGTCAGTGCATAACCTGGACCTATTTTGCTAGTAACAACAAATATGCAAACACGAATATACCAATGAACAAATATCCAAGACAAAGTGTCCAAACAATGTCTTTGACATAACCAAGTGTTTTCCATGTCATTCCAAGTGTCAGTGAACAATATATCCTGCTGGTGTACTAGATACCAGTGACTATGCATAAAGTCACTTGCTTGTTGGTGAACATTGTTAATGCTCCAAAGTGCCAGAGTTGATAAGTGTTAATAGGTGTTGACATCAATGAAAAAACCATATCAACATAACCAAAATACCAACAATCTCCCCCTTTGGCATTGATGGCAACACAAGATGGAAAAACCATCAAAGTGACAAAACAGAAATGCCAAAACCCAAAAACCAACAATCTCTGAAAAGAGATCATAACCAGAAAACATAATATAGATACAGAGAGTAATCAGTCTCTCCCAAAATAACAATCTCTCCCAAAGGGTAAAGTTTCTCCCCCTACGAGTAACATGTTTTGCTTGTGTTTTTCCATATCAATCTCTCCCCCTTTGACATCAAATTCCAAAGCAATACAAAAAAACAGATTCAAATACAAAATACCAACTACTCTCCCTGAGAAGTAGCTCTCCTCATGAAAGCCGAAACAAAAGATTTCTCTGTTAATTCTATTGGTTGATGACAAACATCAACTGTCTAAGTCTCTACTGGTGGGGGTATGACCCCAAGCTGATCTCTGAGATATTCAAAAGTCTCCTTAGGTAGAGGTTTAGTAAAAATATCTACAATCTGTTCTTTAGTATTCACATAAACCAAATTTACTTCTTTTGCTTCAACATTCTCTTTCAGAAAATTCAGTTTGATAGAAACATGTTTGGTTTTAGAATGTAGTAGTGGATTCTTAGATATATCAATTACTCCAGTGTTATCACAATAGATAGTTATAGGTTCCTTGCATTTTACCTTTATGTCCTTCAACATTTGCTTAAGCCATAATACCTGTGTACAGTTAGTTGTTGCTGCAACATATTCCGATTCAGCTGTTGATAAAGATGTGCAACTTTGTTTCTTACTCAACCAAGAAATTAATCTCCTTCCAAGAAAAAATGCTCCGTCGGTGGTTCTTTTTCTATCATCCACATCTCCTGCCCAATTTGCATCTGTGTATGCACATAATTCAAAGTTTTCATCTCTAGGATACCATAAGCCAAGATTTGTAGTGCCTTGTAAGTACCAGAAAATCTTTTTTACTGTTGATTTCTGATTTTCTTTAGGATTACTCTGAAATCTTGAAACAATGCATACTGCATTCATGATATCAGGTCTTGTTTGTGTCAAATATAGTAAACCTCCTATCATAGATTTGTACCTAGTCGGATTAATAGGTGTAGATTCATCCCTTAGTGATAATTTGTCATTTGTAGTCATAGGTGTGCTTACCGGTTTAGAGTTTTCCATACCAAATTTCTTTAGTAACTCCTTTAAGTATTTAGATTGACTCAAGAATATGCCTTTATCAGTCTGTGAAATATGCAATCCTAAAAAGAATTTTATCACTCCAATCATAGACATTTCAAATTCTTGTTACATTTCAATAGAAAAGTCATTACATAATCCATCTTCTCCTCCAAAGATTATATCATCAACAAAAACTTCTATAACCAAGATGTCATCATTAGTCACTTTATAGTATAATTTGTTGTCAACATTACCTTTAGAAAAACCAATCTTCAAAAGATATTTATCCAATCTAGCATACCAAGCTCTTGGAGCTTGCTTCAACCCATACAAAGCTTTCCTTAACCTGCAAACCATATCTTTGTTATCTGTCAAAGAAAATCCATCAGGTTGTTTAATGCAAACTTCTTCTTCAAGATCTCCATTCATAAATGCACATTTAATATCCATCTGATATACTTTGTAGTTCTTGTGTGCTGCAAAAGCTAAGAATAATCTGACTGCCTCAATTCTAGCTACTGGTGCAAAGGTTTCATTGTAATCTATTCCTTATTTCTGTGAGTATCCCTTACACACTAGTCTTGCTTTATTTCTGATTACCTTACCATCTTCATTGAGTTTGTTTCTGAATACCCATTTAGTTCCAATTACATTTTTGTCTTTAGGTCGGGGAACTAATGTCCATGTGTTATTATTTTCAATTTGTTCTAATTCCTCTTCCATAGCTTTAATCTAGTGTTTATCTTCACATGCCTCATTAACTAATGATGGTTCAATTTGTGAAATAAGACCTACCTCTTCATTTGCCAGTCTTCCTCTTGTCATAGCTCCTTGATACTTGTTCCGAATTATCTGATCTTCAGAGTGATTCAGTCTTACATACCAGGGTGTCTTCATTTGTTGTTGTTCCTCACTTACAGTGGAATTTCCAGATGATACTGGTGTAACTGGATCTTCATTCTGTACCGGTGTGGGTTCATTTGTCAATATTTTTGTTGTCGGTTTAGAGTCTATGTACCTTGAAGTTCCTCTAAACTATTCATCAATCTTCACATTTGTACTTTCAACAATTTTCTACAATCTCTTGTTAAAACATCTATATGCCTTTCTCTTAGATGAATAACCAAGAAATATTCCTTCATCACTTCTAGGATCAAATTTGCCAATATACTCATCTCTTCTAATATAGCATTTACTTCCAAATATTTTGAAATATTTAAGAGTAGGAGTAATAGAAAACCATAGTTCATGAGGTGTCTTACTAGTTTCTCCTTTGATATGAACTTTGTTGAATGTATAGACTATTGTGCTTACTGCCTCTCTCCAATATACATGTGGTAGATTTTCTTTTGATAACATACTTCTAGCTACATCCAAGATAGTTATGTTTTTCCTTTCTACAACTCCATTCTGTTGTGGTGTCCAGGGTGTTGATAACTGTCTTTGGATTCCATTCACTTCACAGAATATATTAAATTCCTTAGATGTAAATTTACCTCCTTGATCTGATCTCAGACATTTGATTTTCTTACCGGTTTCATTCTCTACCATTGCCTTGAATAGTTTGAATTTCCCGAGTGCTTATGATTTTTCTCTGAGAAAAGTAACCCAACGCATTCTATAATAGTCATCAATGATTAGCATGAAATATCTATCACCTTGTAAGCTTTTAGTTCTAGTTGGACCACATAAATCTGTATGAATTAAGTCAAGAGCATTATTGGATTTTTCTGGAATACTTTTAAAAGATGCTCTAACTTGCTTGCCAAATTGACAGTCCTTACATGCCGGATTGTGAGGCTTAACAATCTTAGGTAAATCTCTAACTGCCTTAGTAGTACTGATTTTCACAATGCAATCAAAATTTACATGGCAGAGTCTCTTATGCCACAGCCAACTTTCATCAATATATGCAATCAAGCATGTCTTTTCATTGTTATACAAATGAAAGATGTTACCTCTAGTTTTATTACCAGTTGCAATTTCCAAACCAGTTCTATTCATGATTTTGCATTTCCCATTCTTGAATTGTAACTGAAATCCTTTCTCAACTAATTGACCAACACTCAAAAGATTGTGCTTTAAACCTTCAACATAGTAAACATTGTTAGTATTATGCTTACCATCAAGAGATATAGTACCTTTACCTTTGATCAAACAAGCTTTATCATCTCCAAATCTTACTAGATCTCCATTATATTCCTGAAAAGTCAAGAATTTACTTTTATCACCAGTCATATGATGTGAACATCCCGAATCAATTATCCATTCATCCTTAACTTCAATTTTAGCTGCCAGTGCCTACTCTACCGATTGAACAGTAGGTGCCGGTTAATCTTCTATTATAGAAACAAAGACCCATCCATTGTCTACCAAATCCTCATTAGAATCATCAGTGACTCCTTCATCAACAAGATAACAAGATTTTTCTTTATTCTTCTTAAATCTATATCTCTGATATTTAGGGTTAGGGTTGCATGTTCTTCTTGCTTGTTCTCTTAATCTAGCATGTCTATCAGGGAATCTTGAAGCCATATGACCAATCTTATTATAGTTAAAACATTTAAAGGGTGCTTTACCTTCATACTTACTTCCAACTGGACCTTTAGGCATTTTCCTTGCAAATAGTGCTTCAAGTTCTTCAAGTTCTTCATTTTCTCTCTTGCTTTCTTCAAGTTCTCTTGCATAAAAGGCTTTCCAATCAGACTTATCAAATGTTGGTGTAGATGATGTTGATGCCTTAAAATCTAAATCTGTCTTTATAGTAGCAACAAGACCAAATTCCTCAATTTCAAAAGCTGAAATTTTTCCAATCAATGTATCCCTAGTTACTGATGTATTAGGCATTGTTCTTAACTCATTTATAGCAGTAAGTTTCATTTTGTATGCTAGTGGCAATCCTCTTAAAACTTTTGAAACAATTTCATCTTCACTTAAGGTTCCTCCACAACATTTAATACCTAAAATAATTTCATTAACTCTTTCCATAAAACCATAAATCCTTTCATCTTCTTCCATTTTCAGATTTTCATACCTTACCCGGAAGCTTTCAAGTTTTGCAATTTTGACTATGGAATCTCCTTCATTCAATGTTTCCAAATGCTCCCAAATAGCTTTAGCAGTAGACCTGTCTGATAATCCCATGATTTTTTGATCTGATAATGCACTCAAAAGTGCTTCTCTTGCTTTGCAGTCATTTTCTTCATCTTTAGCCAAGGTATGTGGATTAGGTTGATTCTGAGTAGGAGCGGTATAGCCATTCTTTGTAACTTCCCAAATGTCCTTTCCAATGCAATTCAGATGTGTCTCCATCCTGATCTTCCATATGCCATAGTTGGTTCTATCAAGTTTAGGACCGTCATTCCTGAAATTGTTAGAAGATATTGGATCTCCTCAAGCGGTTAAACTTCTACAAAAAGAGGACTAAGCTCTGATACCAATTGTTAGGTCCTAGAGACAACTGAGAGGGTGGGGGGTGAATCAGTTGTTAAATAAATTCAAACCAAAAACAACTTAATCAAACTTTATGTTGGTAGACAGTTTATCAATTAATTATAGTATCAGTAAAGATTAATGCATGAAATAGTAAGATAATAACATCCACAACACATAACACCAATATTTGTATGTGGAAACCCTACAAGGGGAAAAACTATGGTGGGAAACCTTACCCATAATCAGATGATACTACTACAGATAGCATGTGTATACAAATGGGGTCTACACATGCAGAAAGGCCAATCGCCTAGAGCTCACTGCTGAATCACAAATAGAGTGACACTCACTACAATTGGATGGTTAAATCCAATAAGGATGTCCTACTCAAAATAGCATCTTCATATGTTGGATTCAGTACCGGTGTAGTTCTAATTGCCTTCACAAAAACCTTCCTTCAACCTTCAAATGATGTCTGCATGTATAGCTTTTCTTATTCTCACATATACCAAATTATAATCCTTCTCACATTCACATTCGATCTTACAAATAAGATCTTACATTTATACCGAAGCCTAAGACCAAAATGTATAGGCCGGCTTTACAAATATATTACAATAAAAAATTTTACAAGTAAAACAATAACCGATGCAATATCCGATTCAACATGTTGGCTTAATGCATTTACAACAATAATAAATCATCTCCATAGCGTACAAATATCACTTGAGATGGACAATGTTCTCAAGTAATGAAAAATTCGAAGCAAGTTGGACCTCTTGATTGAGGTGATTTAGCAACAATGACAGATTGACTAATTGAGGATGAGCTTGGTCTTAGAGAAAGTACTACGATGGAAATTGATAATGATGTAGGTGCAAAAAAATCAATGATATGGGGTCAAGAATTGATGAGGATTGATTTGATTGAAAATTTTATTGGTTTTGATTTGATCCTTGACTAAATAACACGCGTTGCAAATAAAATTTGCATGGAAGAATGGACAAAAATGAACGTAACTTGATGAAGGATGGATTTAAAAGAATTTGTTTGCACAAGAGGACCTAGAATCTTTATAACAACCTAGGATAAAGGGGATTTACTTTTTGGATTTTGTATGGGAATTAAACCCATGAAAAAATAGAGCTACCCTACCAAAAGACAGGGTGAATCCACTAAATAGTCTCAAATTTAAAACTTGCTAAACAACAAAGCCAACCCATTAAAGGAAAAATACAACCAACCAAATGGTGTAAAACTTCTTTGCATAGAACCACTAAAAGATAAGGCAAAGCCACCAGATAGGTAGAGATTTACTATTGGACCAAATGATAAACTTGTTGGATGATAGGATGAACTTCCTAAACAAGCTAGGCAGTGACTACGCTAAGTATATCTAAACCAGCTAAATGACATATTGGTCACACTAGATTTTTTGACTAGTTAAGCAATGCAAATATGTCAAATGATAGAGCAACCCTACCAGAAGATAGAGAAAACCCGCTAGATGACAAGGCAGATTTGTTGGACTAAAATTAGGCTAAAAAGACTAATTGGTAGATTGTTTGGAAAAAGAATTTTCGACAAACACATAAAACATTAGTAAGATTTGGACTAAGTGTAAAGGGCCTATATTAGCCTGAATGTTTGAACAATTTTACTGGTATGAACATAGAAGACAATCATAAGAATATAGAACCTAGTACTAAAAGGGTAAGGTACTACTCTATCAAAGCTTCCACATCAATAAAATACCCATCCAATGTCAATATATAGAGGTCCAGTGGCACAAACCTAGTACCATAAGCTCAACTAAGAACTGACTCACCTTTAATCTTACCTTGAAGGTTTTAAAACCTTATTAAACCAGGGGATTTCTATCTTACCAAGGGGGTACATGGGGAATATGTACAAAACATAATCTACACACCTTGAACTGATAAGTAATAATAGAGGTTGGATTCTAAAAATAACAAGGGTTCATAGTATGGGCTCCAAGAACACTCGTGCTTGAACTTTTATACATGTTGATACCCAATATATGTTCAATTTTTTTAATCAAACCTAGGCCCTCACTCCAATTTTTCCTACATCACCAAGGAAAAAATGGAAACATGTGCCAAGTACATTTCAAGTTTGAACTCGAGCTTTCACTTCCATCCCTTTATATAGCCCATTGGAGTTGTGTGCTTGAAGTCACCCCGAGGTGATGAAATCCCTAGGCATGCCTCCTACTAAAAGGAAAAGTGGGTGTTGTTATATATTTCTTGTGCACCCAAGATCTGAGAAGGCAAGGAGAGAGTTATTTTTATAACCATTTGGGTCCACCATATAGTGAGTGCAAGTGCACCAAACATGGAAAACAAAGGTTCTTTTTATTGCACCAAACAAAGTGTTGTTTATCTAAAAAACACAAATAATGGTTTTCTAGCAAAAACATGGGTTAGGAGTTTTAGCCTTCGCTTCTTTTTTCCATATTTTTTCATACAATAATTTTGTAGCAAATTGAAGGGGGGTATTCTTCAAACAAGATATAGGATGCACAGGTACGCCAGATTGGTCACATGAAACACTCGAGTTAGCTAGTTAGTAAGAAAACCTGAACAAAGGGCAAGTATTGAAATTAGAATATAACCACCTACTAGATCACAATGCAATCTCTCTAGAACACAACACCAACCCACTAATTAGTATTAAAACCTTCTAAATATAGGAAATATGTCAAATTTTATCTCACAACCCCACTGAAAAGAATATCACACCTACCAAAGAAAAACTCATACCCACTAGTTTAAGAGAAATGTTAGCAGCATGCGTGTATTAGTTGAATTGATATGTTGAATCCACTGAGGCATTAGGTCAATCTCACCAAATTATAGAGAATGCCTACCAAATAATAGAGTTCTTTAGCCAAATTATAGATCGATCCCACCAAGATGATAGGGAGTTGATTTGAATATTTCCTTGATGATTTTGTCAAACTAGAGTCAGTCCCACCAAAAAGTGCACAAACCTCTTGAGCCACAACTTGTAGTTGTAAATTTGCTAAAAAATAGCAAAATTATTAGAGTGAACCTGTGACATGGGTCTCACCGGGCATGCCAGAATGTATGCAAGGAAATGCGAGTTCAAAATAGATTGAAATAATAAACAAAGCAACATGAAATCATGTAAACAATGCAAAATTTATATAGGATTGTTGGTGTTTCAAACTGATTGCTCCAAAGATCCTTTATGGAAGGACAAATTCAATTTTTAAGATATTGGATCAATGGGCCCACTAACATAGTAATGATTAGGGATAAGGAACTAGTCACCCTCTCTACACTTCAAGCTCAGTTAAACCTAGGGGGTATCCATTATAATAACACCTTTGAGATTTTTTGAGCTTGTGTGATGCTACAATAGATGTGTTCTTAGACTATTATGTAAATCAATGAAATTTAAACTTCATAGGATGTGGCCTTCATCCTTATACAATTCTAGTCAGAATGAAAACTTAATTATCCTATGTACTTGAAAGAAAAAAATAAACAAACACAAAATGATTATTGCATTGTTTGACAAAACCTTCTCCGTGCCATAGTCAAGAATACATTATTATGATCAATGCCTTATCCATTGGGCTATATGCTAGATGAACCATTATTACAAAATAAAATATGCATATTTTGCCCCATCTTTTGCCTTGTATAATTGATACCTAATACCAGTCACAACATGTAATGAATTTCTCAATTGTATCTCAATTCTTACTCTCTACAGAGCCTCTTTGAATAAAATTACCAAGTTTAGTCTCCTTTAGAAGAAGATAAAAGCCACTCAAACTGATCAACATAGTGAAGATAAATGAACCAAAAACAATTGATTTAATGATTCATAAAAGACTCTAGATAACAAGAAAAGAGAAACAATGTAGAAATTATAGAGTTGGATTTTCAGATGTTTATACTTTGCAGAATATGTGCATATATCCTTTGCAATAATTTATTGCAAGTAAGACATGACACAAAATTATAAAATTGCACTACAAAACATATAAACACTATTGCGTACTGTTCACCCTTGGCAAAAAACAATACAATAGCCCCTCTCAATCAACTTGAATTATCTATATTTTTTGTCTTGAGGAAGAAGAAGAAGAAAAACAAGGTCTTGATTATTTTTTTTATAGAAAACTTGAGGATGCAACAAGCTTCAGACCTTTTACAATATTAAGAAATGTAGGTAATCGCCTGACAAGAAAAAGACAAACAACTTTTTGGATCTTTTGACATAAAAAAACATTCATTTTCTTGGCTCTGTAGGTGGTAGGTATTAGAGATTATCTAAGATGATCTAGAGTCCTCCTTTTCCTTGCTCGAGCTCCCTTATCATGTTGAAAAGTGTGAACCCTACAAACCTATTTAATACATGCTGACAAAGAGCTACTTACAAATCCTTCCTAAAGATATGCAATTAATTAGAAGGATAAAGATTAATATCTTTAGGAAGATATTCAAGAGCATCAATTAATCCTGGAAATACCTTATTTTAATCCTACCACATTCAAGAAAAGAAGAGAAAGTAATGAAATAAAAAAACGTGGGAAAATAAAAAATGGAAACAAAGGAGTAAAAGGATTAGGAATCTTCAAATCCAAGTTTCTTGAGCTCTTGGAGTCCTTTGAGATGTTGTTGGTACTCTATATCTTATATCTCTGATCTGAGTGTCTCTATTACGATCATCCCATTGTCAAGCCATGATAATGCATCCATGTATGATCCTAATTTCTTCATGAGTTGTTCATCATCTGCAACAATATTAGGAAATATATGGCCTTGAATTGTCTTGAGATCCACCTTCCACTCTGATTTTGATCTTAGGACCTTTATACATTCTGCTCAGCTCTTCTCTCTTTCAAACAACGTAGGCATATGACTGGTTACCAGACATTGAAAACCTCTGAGTTCATCTCTAATTATCTATGTATACATTCTATGGATAATGAAAATATGCTTGACCACCTCAAATTTGTCCTTTAAGTTCACAATGATGCTAAACATTTGATCATGAAGGGGTCCAACTAGTAAAATTTCTAACATTGCAATCCTCTTGCTCATATAAGATAGTGAGCATGCCATGAAACGTTGCCACTTCAAATGTTCCTGAGAAAGCCTCAACAACTCTCTATGCTTGTCCCAAGACATATCTGCATGATCCAAAATCTCACTAATCTTTGATTCAAGCAATGTTTTGACCATATCCACCCTTACTCTTTTCTCTACTTGTAAATTATTAGCCTTCAACACATCCACCTCATTATTCAATTTTTCCATGTCTAGTCTAGTTTGGGCTAAATCACTTCTTAGTCAAATCACTTCATCAAAAGAATGTTCAATCATTCCAGGAGGTTTTTATGTGGGTCTTACATATAACTATTCTTGTAGAGTAGTCACCTTTTCTCTCAAAATGAGAGCCTTTGTGATAGAAGTATCAACTACTCTCTTGACAAGTAAGCTTCTAAATAACTGATCCACTTCATAACTCACTCTCGGTCTCCTTGTGACTCAATGAAGGCACCAAATCACTAGTTGATCAAGGTGATCATGAAACATTACTCCATTAAGCACCTTCTCTCTCTGTTCTGGATCCATTTTATCTAAGTCAATGTCATGCCTTATTCTCAATTCATCAAAAACAATAATAGAAGAGATGTCCTAGTCCTCTAGAAGGAGGATTCCACTTCTCTTTTCAATCTCTCTCCCCACCTCAGGAGTCATGGTCACCAATTTTTGATTTGCAACCTTTAATATCTCATCCTTCATCTTCATTATTTCTTCTTGTCATAGAGTATCAAAATCAATTCCTCTCTTCCTTTCAATATCATGGGTCAAATTTCTTATCACAAAATGCCTAAACTCCCTGGTGTTTACAAACTGATCATTGCTCATAAATTGCTCACTAGCATTTAGCCTCACATCATCACTAAGATCAACCCCGAGTTTGAATGCATCAAGGGCCCATTATCTAGGAGGGTCTTGGATTGTGGCACCTAATATTGTGTCAAATCTGTGAGGAGGTAAAGGCTCATATCCTTGAAAATTAAAACTCTCATAAGACTGAAATGGAATTTCTCTCCCTAGGGATAATATGTGCAGAGGAGTTACAACTCTTGGAATTTTTTGTATTTGAAAGAGAGGGAAACTTGAGGATGGTGCACCCATGGGTATTTTCATAGCGGCTTTTGTAAGAAATCTTTCTAAAGGAGAAGGGCTTGATGTCATATGAATGTTAGTAGAGGTTGAAGGGGGATAACCGAGGCTTGGTGGGGGAGATACAGGACCAATGGGAGAACCAATTGATTGAGGAGACTCTAGTTTCTACTCCTCTAATACCTGAGATGATGGCATTACTTCCAATTTAGGCCTTTCATGAGGCAAGGGGATCCTATCAACATCCAGATAGGCTCCAAAGGTACCCCTCACTCTGACTTCTAGAGTCTCTAGCATTTGCCATGATGGAGAATATGTACTATCTTCACTCTTCTTCTTATGCTCCTCATATTGAATCTTATACAATCTTTCATTTCTTTTCAAGACATCATTATAGTCTTCAAAATTTTTGATGATGTCTTCTTCATCATGCCTCTCATGTGATGGTATTTTTACCTTCCCAAGCCTCTGAATAAAATATTCAAAGTCATAAAACTTGTATATAGCTCGAGGGAGCTTGTTGGTGTAAATAAATATTCATTATGGATATTATTACACTTTACTTAAGTTAACTTAGGATAATGCATCTCTTCGTAGTTTGGATTTGAGACACTTAGGGAAGTGTGCACATAGGGATATAGCTTGTAGGAGAAATTCCACCTTTTGTGGTCTTATTTTGTTGTTACACTCCACATTCAGTGGGTCATCCACCTCTTGTGGAATATTATATTGTTTTTCCTACTTATCCCTAGTATTTCCTACCTACCCTTGTTTCTCATTGAGCCACATGTCATGATTGTGTGTTCGTATATCCTTTTGGCCTTGCCTATATAAGCAGGCCTATATTCATTATATTGGTTAATCCAGTTGATCATTTTGCATATTGATGAGAATATAGTTTATTCTTGTCATTCTTTTGTCTCTCTTTTATACTTTTCATTGTGCCCTTGATATTGACAAAATATCACATGGTATCAGAGCTATTCAGGCTTCAATTGATTGGTTTTTGGAGACATCTTGGAAGGCTTCTATTTTCGGATCTCAGGGACAATATTTTTTGGAGTGATCTTAGAGTGTTTTCAACCTCACCATTGCATCCAAGAGGTTGTTTCCACAAAAATCGAGTATAAAATCAACCTATTTCGGCAAAAATCAAATTTTGGGTGTTGGAGGAATTTTTTGCCCAATTTTAATGGTACGGTACGAAATTTTCGGATCTCAAAAAAAAGAAATCTTTTTTTTTTTTTTTGTGGGTCTGTACCTTATGCCCAGTTAGCAGCGCATAGTTAGCTGCTCAGTCAACACCCAGTCAGCACCCAGTCAACATTTTTTGGAAAAATTTAAGACTCCTCTTTGTTGAGCAACTTGGATTTTTGGGTCAACTTTGGAGGCTCATAACTTGCTCAATTTTGCTCCTTTTTGGGTGCAATTTTTTTTATTTGGGCTAATTGTTCACGCTCTTCCTAGTGGTGTAGTTGGTTTCTGATTTTGGTGCACAGGTTTTTTAGAATTTTTGGATTCTCTTAGTTGTACCTATCCAATCCTGAATTTTGCAACTTCAAAGGCTTCGTTTGAGCTCATACGACCTCCTTTTCACGTGCCATTTTTTTTTTAAAGTGCATATTTTTTCATCTACTTTCATAATATATGATCATATTTTAGAGATTTTGAGTGGAAATTGAACTTTCAGATATTGGTCTTATTTGGCCTATTTGGTACTTATAAATTGCTTGGATCTTAGTTTAGATCTCTTGCATTATTAGTTTGAGTCTCTTTTGGCCTTATTGAGGCAGTTGTAAAGTTGAAATCATAATTCCACTCTGCAATTTTTTGCAAGTGGCCCACTGTACACACACTAAGTATAAAGTGTCAAATCATCATTTTGGGGGTGGTTCTTTGATTGAGTGAATTTGGGGGGCTGTCTTGTGTGATTGTGCCTCTTTTTCCTTGTGCTCTTTCATTTTTGTTGCAATGAGTCCTCATAAATTTCCACCTTTAACTCCACATAATTATGCATCATGGAAAATTAAAGTATGGAGCAAATTAATGGAAAAAGGTCTCAGGCATTACATAGATGGAACAATAGCAACACCCCCTGATCCTAAGGCTGATCCTAATGCTCACTTAGAATGGCTCACTAAGAATTGCATGGCTCTTGGAACTTTGCATAAGTATGTATCAGATGACCTCATTTTTCACATTGAGAAGTGTACTACAATCAAAGAGGCTTGGGATATGTTTAAGAAATTGTATGGTCAAGTTGATGAAATCAAAGGTTACAAGATTGACAATGAGCTCACCAACTTGGATCCCAAGAGTTTTGATACAATCCAAGATTATGTCACCAAAGAAAATGAGCTAAGAGCAAAGCTTAAGGATTGTGGAATTGAGAAAAAAGATGCTCAGTTGATATTCAACTTGTTGGACAAGCTTGCACCAGAATATGCAGCATTTTTGTCTAACTTCCAAACTCATCATTTGACAATGGGGAGTTCCTATATTATGCCTTCATTTGATGCTTTCATAGAAATGTTGATATTGGAACAATCTAAGTTGTTGAACATGGGACTTCTCAAGTCTTCAAAGTCCAAGGCTTTGGTGGCTAATCAAGGGAGTCAAGGAAAAGATTCCAACAAGAAGAAGAAGCAATCTAAGTCAAAACCACAGCAGTAAAAAGGGCAATCCTCCTCTCCATCACAAGGCAATTTTTCATCCTCTTCCAAGAAGGGGACTCCACCTAAGAAGGATAAACCAACTTGTGCATATTGCAAGAAGTATGGTCGTGATGAGCATCGCTGCCACACCAAGAAAGTTGATGAGTTGACAAATCTTCTTAACAAAAACAACATCAACTTTCCATCCACCTACACAAAGAAGGATTCATCTCCTTCATCTTCCTCATAGTCTATGGGAAAAGGGCAAGCATTTGTGGCTACAATAGGTTCTTCACAGTAGTGGATACTTGACTAGGGTGCCTCTTATCACATGGGTTCTACAAAGGAGCATTTTTATTCATTGGAGTCATCTAAGGTACCTCACATTTACATAGGTGATGATACACAAGTAGAGGTTGAAGGGAAAGGTTTAGTTGACATGGATGATGGAACATTTGAGAATGTTCTCTATGTTCCTAACTTGTCTACCAACCTTCTCTCCATCTACCAAATCACTCACTATGGGAATGGGAAAAAGGTTGAGTTTATACCTAATTTAGTTGTGGTGATGATGATGCATTGGTAGTAGTGGGACAAGTCAATGACAACTCAAGGCTTTATTCATTTTCCCACTTTGTACCAAGTTCTCCTTCTAGGGCCTTTCTTACTCATTCAAATTTAGAAAGTTAGCTATGGCATGAGTGGTTTGGTCACCTCAACTACTACTATCTTCAGCAGCTCAGCACTAAAGACATGGTCACAGGTCCACCTCGAATCAATTTTTCAGAGGGTGTATGTTCAGGTTGTTCCATGGGCAAGCATCCTGAGGAGAAGTTTGATAAAGGGAAACCTTGGAGAGCTTTGGAAGTTCTTCAACTTGTTCACAATGATGTAGCAGGTCTATTTCCAGCACCTTCATTTAGCAAGGCCCGCTATGTCCTCACCTTCATTGATGACTACTCCAGCTTCACTTGGGTCTACTTTCTCATTCATAAGAGTGAAGTATTTGAAAGATTTCAAGACTTCAAGACTCATGTGGAGAAGCAATCCAGGAAAGTGGTCAAGATTCTTTGTATAGATAATGGAAGGGAATATGTGAACAAGAGACTTGAGGATTTTTGTACATTTAAGGGGATTGATCTTGAACATTCTGTTGCATACACTCCATAGCAGAATGGAGTTGCAAAATGAAAGAATAGAACTCTCAAAGAAATGGCTAGTTGTATGATACATGCATGTTCTCTTGATCCCACCTTTTGGGCAAAGGCTATCAGTTGTGCCACACACATCCAGAATCAGGTTCCTGACAAAGCTTTGTAAGGTATTACTCCTTTTTAGGCTTGGGCTGGTAGGAAACCGATTGTGAGACATTTCAGAGTCTTTGGGTGTCCAACATGGGCTCACATACCTCCACAGAAATGCAAGGCATTGGATCCTCAGAGTAGGCCTTGCATTTTTGTTGGATATCCTGAGGGTTATAAGGCATATAGATTGATGGATCCTGAGACACATGAGGTGTTTATTGAGAGGAGTGTTCACTTTGAGGAAAGATCTCCTAGCTTAACCTCTCTACC
Organism: Cryptomeria japonica; assembly: GCF_030272615.1. NCBI lineage: Eukaryota > Viridiplantae > Streptophyta > Pinopsida > Cupressales > Cupressaceae > Cryptomeria > Cryptomeria japonica. The sequence continues at coordinate 679,013,639 of NC_081411.1, forward strand.
TCCTCCACCTTCCTCCATTGTTGATAGTGATGCAAGTGATTCAGATGATGAGACTCCTTCAACTCTGACTCGCAGGGTTACACCTCTGTAGGGTCCACTTGTAGTTAAGGAGCCTCGTTCTCCACCTCCACCTAGACCTCATTGGGCTCAACAAACACTTGAGTTTGCGGGTTCTCTTGTTGGGGATCCTTTAGATACACAAAGGACCTGATCATAGCATCAGAATCTTCCACATGCATTTATTTCTATTGCTTCCAATTCATAGACATTTTGGGAAGCATCAGGGGTTCCTGAGTGGGACCAAGGTATGGAGGAAGAGTATGGTTCCTTGATGAGGAAAAACACATGGGATTTAGTCCATCTCCCTAAGGGGAGAAAGATGGTTCGATGTAAGTGGATCTATCAGACCAAGTTTGTAGCAGATGGTAGTGTGGATAAGTATAAGGCTCAACTTGTTGCAAAAGGTTTCTCTCAGGTTCTAGGTGTTGACTATATTGAGGCCTTTGTGCCTGTAGCCTAGATGAACTCCATTCGCTTAACACTTGCTATTGCTACAGCTCATGGTTGGGTTGTACATCAGATGGATGTGAAGAGTGTTTTTCTTCATGGTGATCTTGATGAGGAGATTTATATGGAGTAGCCATAGGGTTTCATCCAGGATACTTCCTTGGTTTGCAGACTAAGGAAATCTCTCTATGGCCTCAAGCAGGCTCCTAGGGCTTGGTACGCCAAGATGGATTCCTTTCTTCTCTCAGGAGGTTTCACAAGGTGTCATTCTGATCTGAATGTCTACATTTTGCAATAGGATGACTCTCACTCGATACTTGTGCTCTATGTTGATAATTTGATCATTAAAGGGAGCACCACGTCCATCATTAACAGGGTCAAATCTGCTTTGCATGACAAATTTTCTATGACTAACTTGGGTCTTTTGCACTACTTTCTCAGGATAGAGATTTCACAGTCACCTTCCAAGATTACACTATTGCAGCCCAAGTATGCTCTTGATCTACTTGCACGCTTTCATATGGATGATTGTAAGCCTACCCCGACTTCCTTTCTCTCAGGAGTCAAGCTTGAGGCTCAGTGTTCTTCTCCACCAGTTGATGCCACATTGTATTGTCATCTTGTGGGTGGTCTCATTTACTTGACTCACACACGCCCTGATATTTCATTTGCAGTTGGCATGGTTTCTTGCTTCATGCAGGAACCACATGAGCTTCATTGGAAAGCCGCAAAACACATCCTTCATTACATCCACGGTACACATCACTATGGGATTCACTATGCAGCAGGCACATGACTTCACTTGGTTGGTTACATAGACTCCGATTAGGCTAGTGATCTTGATGATCACAAGCCTACTTTAGGTTACATTTTTCACCTTGGTTCCGTCCCCATTTGTTGGCAGAGCAAGAAGAAGCATGCTATTTCTCTCTCTTTGACTAAGGCTGAGTATCGAGGAGTTGTTAATGCAGCAACTGAGACCATTTGGCTTCAATAGATTCTCATAAAGTTTGGGTTCACCACTCCATGGCTGACAGTTCTACATTGTGACAATTAGAGTGCTATTGCAATCTTGAAGAACCTGGTCCAACACCAATGGACCAAACACATTGAGATCCATATGCACTATATCCGAGAGTTGATTCAAGAGCAGGTCATTGAAGTGCAGTATTGTCCTACAACAGAGCAGGTTGCAGAAATATTCACCAAACCTTTTACCGAGAGTAAATTCCAGCTGTTGTGAGCTCTCTTGGGGGTGCGGGATGTCTCATTAAGGGGGGTCAGCTAACTTCTCCTTCCTCTCTTATGGGGGGACTTTTCCCTCTTTGAGGTTTTGTCCTTCTTCTTTGAGAGTCTTTTGTACATTCATTTCTCTTTTGGGAGGTAGTTGTTTCCCACTGGGTTTTCTCCCTTTCTTTGTTTGTGAGAGATTGCATTGCATGGTTTTTCTTGCATTTGCATTTTGTACATGGGTACCTATCATGGCCTAGTAGCTGAGATCCATCTTGCATTGTTGACTTGAGTCTTCATTCCCCTAAGTTGCACTTAAGGGGGGGTGTTGGTGTAAATAAATATTCATTATGGATATTATTACACTTAAGTTAACTTAGGATAATGCACCTCTTCGTAGTTTGGATTTGAGACACTTAGGGAAATGTGCACATAGGGATATAGCTTGTAGGATAAATTCTACCTTTTGTGGTCTTATTTTGTTGTTACACTCCACATTCGGTGGGTCATCCACCTCTTGTGGAATATTATATTATTTCTCCTACCTACCCCTAGTATTTCTTACCTACCTTTGTTTCTCATTGAGTCACATGTCATGATTGTGTGCTCGTATATCCTTTTGGCCTTGCCTATATAAGCAGGCCTATATTCATTGTATTGGTTAATCCAGTTGATCATTTTGCATATTGATGAGAATACAGTTTGTTCTTGTCATTCTTTTGTCTCTATTTTATACTTTTCATTGTGCCCTTGATCTTGGCAAAATCTCACAGAGCCTATACTTGTTCAACATAGAGTCAAGGATCTCATATGCCTTCCTATTCAAGAAATGATACATCTGATGTAGGAGCATCCCCAGTTCTTGGCAATCTTGCATCAACCAAAAACATTTCCTTTCCAGTTTGTTTTTTAATTTGCAGTTTCAACATTTCTTTCTGCATTTTCTTGCATTGGTTCATCGGATATTGAAAAGCTGGATTTTTCTTGAGGACATGATCATCTTCCTTATTCCTAAACTGCGGAGCATTTGGATCAGTTTTTGGCAAGTTATCGATTCTGGATTTCGAGACTATTTTCTGGCTTAGGACACCAGAACCGCTTGGACCTATATTGGTGAATCTTGCGGATCCTTTCCATAGCTTGCAGGGCCTCAGTTTGTCGATTCCAATGTTCCTTGTCATGTGGCCGACCTTCCCTTTGATCTACACTTTATCATTTGGATTTTCTGGAGGAATCTCTTTGGCGGAGGCCAACCTGTTGGTTTTACACATTTGATCTTGTTCTTCAGCATTTGATCCCTTTTGGGTCGATTGGATCTCCTTGGATCATATAAATCATTGTAATTGAGCATTAGAATTTAATTCTAGGAAAGTTAGAAGATAGATCTTAAGAATTAGAGGTCCAGAGTTGATCAATTTTGTAATTGAGTATGTATGTAGCAGGCCAGTGAGCCGAATCTTGTATCCCGGATGCTACCATTTATTTGTAATAAGTTTTCATGATCTAATTCATTCAGTTTTGCATTGCCTCCATCATATCCTCTTGTTTACATTGTGTTTACTCTTGCTGCCCAATCTAGATTGATCTCTTTGAGGTCCCTCCTAACCGGTGACTGCACCAAGTGGTATCAGAGTGATATTTTATTTTGGAGATTGCATTGTCCTAAGAAATTTGGTTTTGGGGTTGCGAACTGTGGATCCGACCTACAGCTACAGAGGACTGGAGTAAATATAGTGTGAAGAGGAAATAGGAATGGTGGAGCACGTGGGAATGCAGACCCTACTATGATGGAAATGTTGAGAGGAATTGTAGCCTCATTGGAAGCCATTGAGACAACCCAGAGAAGAGGCCAACCTATTGAATATGCGAGCGAAGATGAAGAAGAAGAAGCATCAACAGAACAAGTAGAAAATCCATCGGCGATCGATCCATATGAAGAGAGGTTCTTGAGGGTTTTGAGTAAGGTGAACACTAAACCACATTTTACCTCACTGAAGTATGATGGAAAGTTGGATTTGGATGAATTAATGGATTGGATCTCGAAGATGGAGAAGTATTTTGATTTTGAGAACATTGTAGAAGAAAGAAAGGTAAAATATGCATGTACCCAGTTGAAAGGTCATGCATCTCTTTGGTGGGAAAATTTGTAGGTTGATAGACAAATAAGAGGAAAAGAGAAGATCAAATCATGGGAGCGGATGATTTCCAAGTTAAAATTGAAGTTTATACTAGTGGATTATCAAGTAAGTTTGTTCTGGAAATTGCAGAACTTGAAGTTGAAAGAATCTAGTGTAGAGTATATAGAAGCAAGATATTTGAATGGATTGTGGATGTCTATACAGGATGAACTCAATTTGATCAAGTTGAAAAGTGTTGAAGAAGCTTATCAATATGCCCTGAAAGCAGAAGAGAAGTTGAATAAAAGACATGAGTAGAGACAGAGAAGTAGAGGTGGAAGATTTTTCAGAGGAATATTTGAAGGAGGAAAAAGGATATTCTGGAGAAAGAGGAATCTATACAGATCAAAACAAGGGCAAGGAAGTAAGAAAAGATAGTAGTTCATACCGAAAGGATGACATAAATTTCTATCAAAGGAGAGAACCTAATGGTTACCAGAATGAGGGTTTTGGAAAAGATGATAGAAGACAAGACAAGAGAGTTTCCAGAGGAACTTTCTTTAAATGTGGAGGAGAAGGACATCATGCTTTCGAATGTAAAAAGACAAAGAACGCTGGGAGAACAACATTGGTAGAAGAAAGCCCCATCAAATCGGCTAACAAACCAGAAGATGGATAATTGTTGATGATGAGGAGAGATTTGTCTCATATCAGAGAAGATGAAGAGCCCTTGTAGAGGCGAAATTTGTTCAAGACCAAATGTAAGGTATCCAGTAAGTGCTGTAAAGTAGTTATTGATAGTGGTAGTTCAGATAATCTTGTTTTAGAAGAAATGGTGAATAAATTGAAGTTGGAAAGATTGAAACACCCCAAGCCTTATCAGATAACATGGATTCAAGATGATCATAAGTTGTTAGTAAGTGAGCAATGTTTGGTGTAATTGAAAATTGGGAATTATCATGATGAAGTTTTGTGTAATATTATGCCTATGGATATTTGTCACCTTTTGTTGGGTAGACCTTGGCAGTTTGATAGACAAGAAATACATGATGGGAGAAAGAACATATACACCATTGTAGCAAATGGGATGAAACAAACCTTGTTACCCTTGGAGGAGCCTTTGAAGAGTGAAGTCTATACGAATGCTAGAATTTGTTTGGTGGATGGAAGGAAATTCTTGGATGGAATGAGACATGAAAATGTGTGTTTTTCTTTAGTTCCTAAGATGACTAAGAACCTAGAACATGAAAAAGAACAATCAGAGGAGATAAAAGAATTGCTGATAGAATATGAAGACATCATTTCAGATAATGTGTCTAATGGATTACCACCTATAAGGAGTATTTGTCATTGCATGGACTTTATTACCAGAACTAGTTTTCCTAACAAAGGTGCACAACGAATGGCATTGAAAGAAAATGAGTTTAATAGAGAAGTGCAAGAGTTGTTGAAGAAAGGTTTGATTAGAGAAATTTTGAGTCCCTGTGCAGTACCAATAGTGTTAGCACCTAAGAAGAATGGAGAATGGAGGATGTGTACTGATTCCAAATCAATAAACAAGATCGCAGTAAATTACTAGTTTCCTTTACCTAGGATGGATGACATAATGAATTATTTGAGTGGAGCCAAATACTACACAAAGATAGACCTGAAGAGTGGATATGATCAGATCAAAATCAGAGAAGGAGATTAGTGGAAGACAACATTCAAGAAAAAAAAAGGATTGTATGAGTGGTTGGTGATGCCTTTTGGATTGACTAATGCATCAAGTACTTTCATGAGATTGATGAATGAGGTATTGAAGAAATTATTGGGTAAGTTTATTATTGTATATTTGGATGACATTATGATTTTAAGGAAGACAAAAGAGGAGCATTTGTTGCATTTAAGACAAGTTTTGCACAGGTTGAGAGAAGAAAAATTGTTGATAAACCTTAAGAAGTGTACTTTCATGAAGGAAGAGTTAGTCTATTTTGGATTTGTGATATCTGCAGATGGATTGAAGATGGACCCTGAGAATTTAAGTGCAATTGTTGAATGGCCTAAACCAGAAAGCATTGGAGAGGTTAGATCATTTCATGGATTGGCTAGTTTCTATCGAAAGTTTATCAGAAATTTCAGTTCAGTTTGTAGCCCTATAACTGAGACAATGAGAGCAGATAGGAAGGAATTCAAGTGGACAACCCAAGCAAATAAAGTTTTGAATTGTTGAAGCAAAAGGTCACTGAACATCTTGTGTTAGCTTTACTATATTTCAACAAAGTATTTCAAGTGGACTATGATGCAAGTAGGAATGCAATTGGAGAAGTATTGAGTCAAGAAGGGAGAGCAATGGCTTTTTCAGTGAAAAGTTGAATGATGCCAAGAGGAGATATTCAGTGTATAATCAGAAATTTTATGCCATAGTTCAAGCCTTGAAGAAATGGAGACATTACATGTTATCTAAGGATTTTTTGTTGTATATTGATCATTAAGACTAGCAGTATTTGAACAGTCAGAGTAAGTTGAATCAGATTCATATGAGATGGGTAAAGTTATTTCAAAGTTACACCTTTGTGTTGAAGCATAGGAGTGGGAAGTCAAAAAAAGTTATTGATGCATTAAGTAGAAGGAGGAAATTGTTGATAGAGATGAGAGTGACCATATTAGGATTTGAAGAGTTGAAGACCTTGTATGATGAAGACCTAGATTTTGCAGAACCTTGGAAAACATATAGAGAACTAGTTATGATAGATAGAAGAAAATGGTTGGATTATTTCATTCAGAATGGGATATTATTCAGAGGATTTCAGTTGTGTATACCTAAGAGTTCTATGAGGAAGAATCTGATAAAGGAGAAGCATAGTGGAGGATTAGCTGAACACTTTGGTGTTGACAAAATAATAGCATTGGTGAGTGAACATTACTTTTGGCCTCAGATTCATAAGGATGTCAAGAAATTTGTTCAGAGCTGTAGAGTTTGTCAAGTTGAAAAAGGTAGTAGTCATAATGTGGGATTGTATAAACCTTTAACAATATCAAAGAGACCTTGGGAAGACATAAGCATGGATTTCATACTTAGATTGCCTGAGACATAGAGAGGAAATGATTATGTATTTGTGGCGGTGGATAGATTCTCAAAGATGACTCATTTCATATCTTGTAAGAAGACATCAGACGTAGTGGATATAGCTAAATTATTTTTCAAGGAGATAGTGAGATTGCATGGATTAGCTAAGAGCATAGTTTCAGATAGAGACACTAGGTTTGTTGGTGATTTTTGGAGAACACTTTGGAAGAAGATAAAGATAGATTTGAAGTCCAGTTCTACTTTTCAACCACATACTGATGGATAGACAGAGGTAGTAAATAGGATCTTGGGAAATCTGTTGAGATGCTTAATTGGAGAGAAAACCAAAAGTTGGGATTTGATTCTTGCACAAGAAGAGTTTGCCTACAATAATTCAGTGAACAAGAGTACTGGAAGAACACCTTTTGAGATTGTTACTAAAGAACACCCTAGAGGTATATAAGAATTGAGAGATATCAGTAATAAAGACAAGAGGAGTGCAGTAGCAGTTTAATTTGCAGATCACATGGCAACCTTATAGATTCAAGTTAAGAAACATTTGAAGGATATGAACAACAAGTATAAAGAGAAAGAAGATGAGAAGAGAAGACAAGGAATTTGAAGTTGGTGATGAATTGATGGTGTATCTAAGAAAATGAATATTTAAAGTTGGAACCTATAACAAGTTGCAGATGAGGAAGTTTGGACCTTGCAAAATGTTGAGGAAATTCAGTTCCGGAAATGCATATGAAGTAGAATTACCGGATAGTTTGAGTATTTCACCTATATTCAACATTGCAGATCTACATCAGTATCATGAATCAAAATTTAGTGAAGACAATATTGTAGACTTGGAGAAACAACTGCCCTGGAAGGAACCAGAGTAGATTGAAGACATTTTGGATTGTAGGATTGGGCATAGTACCCAGAGAAGTCAGTACATGGAGTATCTTGTGAAATGGAAGGACATACCAGTTGAAGATTCATCTTGGATTTCACAGGCAAAGGTAGAGCGCCTTGGTTTTCCTCTGACCCCAAAAAAGTGAGAGACTCACTTTTTCAACAACCCTAGATGTCTGATGCAGGAGCATCCCCAGTTTTTGATGATCTTGCATCAACCAAAAAAATTTCCTTTCTACTTTGTTTTTTGTTTTGTAGTTTCAACATTTCTTTCTGCATTTTCTTCTATTGTCTCACTGAATCTTGCGGAGCTGTATTTTGCTTGAGGACATGATCATATTCCTTATTCCTAAACCGTTGTGCATTTGGATCATTTTTTGGCAAGTTATTAATTCCGAATTCTAAGACTATTTTCTGGCTTAGGACACCAGAACTGCTTGGACCTATATTGGTGAATCGTGCGGATCCTTTCTATAGCTTGTACAGCCCCAGTTCATTGATTCTAATGTTTGTTGGTGTGTGGCTGACCTTCCCTTTGATCCACACTTCATCCATTGAATTTTTCAAATGAATCTCTTTGGTGAAGGCTGACCTATTGGTTTTACATGTTTGATCTTGTTCTTCGGCATTTGATCCCTTTTGGGCCGACCGGATCTCCCTAGATCATATAAATCATTGGAATTGAGAATTATAATTTAATTCCAGGAAAGTTAGAAGATAGATCTTAAGAATTAGAGGTTCAAAGTTGACTGATTTTGTAATTGAGCATGTATGTAGTAGACTAGTGAGCTGAATCTTGTATCCTAGATGTTATCGGTTATCTGTAATCAATTTTCATGATCTAATTCATTAATTTCTGCATTGCCTCCATCACATCCTCTTGTTTCCGTTGTGTTTACTCTTTCTGCCCAGTCTGGATTGATCTCTTTAAGGTCCCTCCTAATCAGTGATTGCACCAACATCCCAATCACAACTTGCGATGGGATCATTGACCCTTTCCTGTGAGCTCCTCCAAACAAAGATTTGTCGGTTTCAACCAATTGATGCATGATTTCTAGCAAGGGATCCCTATCTTGGAATGTAATAGGTAATTTATGAGGAGTGATAGGGATACCAAATACACTAATGACTGTATGATCATTGAAATAGAACCATGATACCCAATTATGAGGGATCTCCAAATCAAGCTTGAGATCCTTAGGCCTCAAGAATTCTTTAGCCACTTTATTTAATCCCCATCTAACATTCGCTTGGACGATAATTAAAAACTTTCTAACAAAAAGATACTGAAAAGCCAAATAATTGGACTCATTCACATGAGCATCCTAGATGTAAGTCCATTCCTGGACTAGGAGTTGCTCTCCTCTGATTGCAGTTGTAATTTGCAAGTTTTGGTGCCAAGCTTTTAAGTCGTTATACAAGAACTTATGCATCAGTAAAGAATAATACCTAAAAATTTATGACCTCCTAGTTTTGAAGTCACATAGGGCATTATGAAGGCCTTCAGCCACCAGAGAAGCAAAATCAAATGGCCTATTGATATCTCTAATTTGTATATCCATGCATATTACCAAAATCCAATTAGAAATTATATGTTTTGCATCTGCATCACATACCTGACATAGAGCATAGTACATATCTGTTAAGTATCCTGCAAACAAATCAGTTCTATAAGGGGCAACTTGTTGAGGAGTTAACTTCCTATCATCCCCCTTTATCCGTGGAGGTCTGAATGAAGCCAACCTTCTCCTATACAAATTTCCATTTCTCTCTTTTATTCTACCTCTATCTCCTTTGGGTCAATTTCCTAATCAGCATTGGGGTTTAGCATTAAAACTTCATTGATAACATCCCTCGTTATTTCACTGAGTTTTCCTCCTTCTTTTGCTTCAATCTCACTGGCATTAGGTCTATAATTTGTTGAGCAATGACAAAGATTAGCTTAATGTTCACATACACATTTGGGACAACAAGCCTTCCCAAATTGAAGTTATAGATATTGGACACCACAACTCTCTCCTTATTATAACCTCTCCTCCATAGGCTAAACCCTCATGGTGGAATTAATGCATCTTTGATTCCAGCTAAGTAATAAACTATGAATTCATCAGGCCTAGAACCTAGCTTAGACCTCTTTTGTGTCTCACTTGACTCAGGGAGTTGCATAATTATCTCCTCTGAGAATTTTCTCTTCCCCATGCTAGAGGGTTTTGCCATCTCTCGAGTTAGTTACTAGATATTGCTAAGGAAATAACTACTGGCCCCTAAATCAAGTTCAGGTTGCAATCTCAAGAGTTTGAATGCTTATGCACAACCAATGAACATACAAGAGGTAACCAAAAAGATATAGCATATGCAGATAAAAATATATGCGAAATCCTTATCAGATAAACCCTTAATTTTAACAACGGAGAAACATACAAGGATTCGAAGCATGTACACAACACTGCAAATGTGAACTTAAGGAAATTTGGTGCTAATATAGCCAGAGAAACTTGGATCAAAATGCACAATTGGGTCATTTATTGCAGGCACGTATGCTGGTGTGATGGCGGGAGATAGCCATTGCATTTCATATTTGAACATTGGGGCCCCAATAGAAAATTCCCAATCAATTAGTGATGAATGAAAATTTCACACATAGAAACTTTATTGTTCTTAATTTATTGTTGTCCTCTCAACATTGTTGAATTAACTTGGTCACACATCTCCACACAATCACGTGAGTATCTCAACCCTTTATTTGTCTTGAAGGTAAAGCTCTTTAATTCTTCCTAATGATGAGATACTGGGACCCACAATATTACTGCATGGCATAGGCAACCAAGTGTCCCTTTCCTCATTGGTCCATATATTCACCATTATTCTTTGTGCACGGCTCACATGCCATGTCTGCAGTGGAGCTGGGAGTTAACTCTTGGGTGCAACTTTTATCAATCGCACAATCATGCGAGCTTACTATTCGTTGATCACAGACAATTTGTTTGCTTAATACAACACATAAGGTGCGAGTACACCAGGTCCATTTCTTCGCCATGGTGTCCTGCTTTCTAGATCCTTATGCACATACAATCATCATGAGCAAGACCTACCCGCGACATAAGCAACAAGATAGAGGAATTAACTTTATTGGGTTGCTTCAAGTAATTGTGCAATCACATGATGATCAAAACCATTAGATCAAAATGAAGTGACCACAAATTAAGATGATGAATATCACAAGGATTTTGAGCCCACCTTGTCAATGTGTCCAGGGGTATCCACTGGGTGAGAGTTGATTGGTCCACCTGAAACATGACCTGTTCAAGCAGGTCCTATGTGCCAAGAAAGAGGGCGAGGTTGTACAGTTAGCTTAAAATAGCCCTTTGGTTCAATCATGCAATTGTGTCAGGATATCAGTCGTAGATTTCACTACAGATGTAGGGTGATAAGCGACATAAAAGAAAAGAGTGGACTAGATGGCTAGCAAGAGGGGGCCAGTCATGGAACATTAAAATAGGCTTTAAGTGATAACTTAAGACATCAGAAATCAGCTATTGAAGGTAAATGATCAATTAGAACAAAAAGAAAATAAGGCAAGCGAGGGCCATTAGGGTTTAGGGTTTTAGACATGGGACTATACAGAGGGTCAAAACCCTAAACCATACTAGACATAGATTTTCAAAATATATCCCAACAAGGATGAAAGGAAGTCAAAATGAACATAAAACCAAACCAAAGTGAAGTATGTTGACCTCCTTGATGCAATGAATTGTCCTTCAATTTTAGATTAGATGCATAATCACAATTTTGGTATTACAATGGTGCTTCAAGTGCTCAAGCTTGCATAATATGAAGATAGTGTAGTTGCCTAAGAGTGAAGTTGCACTTTGGTTGCAACATGAGAAAATGAATGGATATTTTTGGTTAAGTGTTGGAAGGAATTGAATGGATGGCTATGATACAAGGTTGTGGATCAAGGGTGGGGAATAGTTAGGGTTATCACCTTCCATTAGAGGTTGACAAGTGTCTACCTAAGAGAGCATGATAAGACATGGTCCTTGGGATTGACATGGGCTAGAGTGCAAGGAAGATTTTCCATAAAGACACTTTTTGTCCTCACACTCCAAGGTACATGGGAGAAAGGAATAAAAAAAATGAAATTCCTTGGAAGGGACAATTGAAAGAGGGCCCATGTGGGCACTTTCCAAATGTGAGTGGAATTGTAATGCCCCACCAGGAAACCCTGAAGGGACAAAGCTAAAACACACGAATGGAGTGAAATAAGTTTTTTTTTTAAAAATAAGACACAACATAAAGACACAATAAGATATCAAAGTATAGATTACATAGCGGAAGACATCAACTATCACCTAAAGAGTTTCCCAACATGATTACTTAATTCCACATTTAACTTAACTTACGCTAATTAATCCAATAAGTTGATTGTCTTAATAACGAGAAAATTCTTAAACAAGGATAATTTCTTTCAGCAAGACAAAATATAGATCACAAGATAAAGTTCATCCATTAAGGTTTATTCATACCCTTCATCCATAATTTTCATTAAAATTTTAGTCATACATCCAATTTAATAACACACTTGAATTTCATCATAAACTAACAAGATCTTTCCATGCACACTTAATTTCCTTAACAATTATAGAATACATTCTACAAATCAACTACACTCTTTCATGAACCACATTATTGCATAAAAAGATGACTGAAAACATGAATTACAATTAATTTCATCTAATCCACTTACACATTCTATCAAAATGCCATCCATACATGCTAACACTAAAACATGAAACATAAGAACAAAAGCAACACATAACACCAAAATGATCTCGGAGTTCACCCCTAGAAGGCTACATCTTCGGGTCTGCTCAACTGCAAGACCCCTCTGATAATTAAATAATTTTAGGGTACATAAGTTCCACATCATTTACATTCCTGCCATCGAGGCGAATCATACCAATAAACAACTGACCACATCGGTCAATAATTACATAAATGATCCCTAAAAAGAAACGGATCCAACTAAACATATTAAAAGCTAATACAAGGTCCACTGCCCGACAGTACTCTAATTAGAGACCTGACCTGCTATGGTCAACCACAAATCAATACACGACACCTACATAAAGGACAAGAGCAGTTAAAACACCATCACAAGGCAACAACCAAACTAGAAACCGAAGACATAAACAGGCACCCCAAACCAACCAAACGATAGCATCCAAACAAACATATCAACATGGGACACAATGACAACTCAACCAGAATTGCAATGAAATTAAGCTTGACTACAAACACCATTTACACAAGATCTTAATACAGGCAATCTCTTTTTAAAACAGCCAAAAGCATAAATAACTTGCAATCAAATATTTTCCAAACAATAAGATTTTCCATTTGTTCAATAAGTTAAACAAGATCTCAAGAAATAATTCTCCTAATATTTTTTTTTAACATAATTATCAATTATAAAAATTATAAGCTTTTATGAAATATTCAAACTATAAACTGATTATTTATATACACATCATATAAATTAACACATAAATTATTTTGTTTACCAAACCCCTGGGCACATAACCCGAAATAGTACGTCACAGTACGCACAGGGTAAAATAAATAATAATACAACAAAAAAATGTTATCACACTAGCCCAAGCACGGTAGCCTGTGCTACCATACGGTAGCCCATACTACAGCCGGTAGCACTGCTACCGTCGGTAGTACTGTGTACTACCGTCCATAGCGGATGCTACCGTAGGTAGCCGCTACCATTATTTATTATATATATTTTTTATTTTTTTTTAAATTAATTTTTTTTTTTAAAGAAAATAATTTCCAAATCCATAAAAACCACTTAACATAATTTACGTAGAAATAAATTTTTCCTATTCAATAAAATTCATTCACAGAACTTTATTTCAATTGCATTTTTTTTAAAATTAGATAATCCAATAAATTTAATTCACAATTAAACTTATTTCTAAAGAAATCACAGAGATTTATTTAAAGGACTATCAGAACAAATCAAACCAGAGAGAATAATTTTTCCATAATAGTTTTCCCAATGTTCTCAAAATTACATTCTTCCCATAAACTAGAAAAACACGCCAGGCATGGATTTTAAAACAAAAATCGAATTCACCAAAAGAGGCTTTATATTCAACAATAATTTTATACACACACATCAAACAGAGAAAAATAGAAATATCTACTAAAAACCCACAACTAAGAATTCATCCAACCTAGTATAGTTTTCCTGGAAGACATCTGTAGAAGCGCCCTAACCTTTTCAATAAGCTTCCAATAAATTTCTTCACCTAAATTCCTGACCTGTTCCTGTCTGTCTAAAATATGACCTATTTCCCTTTTTAAACTAAAATTATAGGTTCAATAGTTTTTTTCTCAAAAACCTAAATTTAGAATAAAAGAAATTTTATTTTATTTTCTAATTTTATGCAAAAGATAAACTAACATGCAATAATTAAAAATCATTATTCTTTCTTCTCTTTTCTCATGCAAAATAATTAATTTTCTAAATAAAAAATTAAAACAATACTTTAATTCCAATTAGTTCTTTTATTCATTTATTTATTTATTCTTTTATTCTTTTATTTATTTATTTAAAATTCAAGGAAACAATAAATACAATTAATCTAATTTATTTTTCCACTAAAATTTAAATAATAATATATTTCTAATATCATGCATTGCAACTTAATTTAATTAATTAATTAATTAAATTTATTGAATTATCTCATTGTTGAATTGCTTATGCATTGAGATTATAAATTTAGTTAATTTAAAAGAAATGCTTTTCTCCCTCATTTAATTTTTAATTAACAAAGCTAATAGTTGCATTTCACAATATTAATGAGGGTAAAAATATTTTTAATTAAATTAAATTCTCAAAATCAATCTTACACACTATATAAAATAAATATGAATAAAACTCACTTTTCTAATCAAAATTGATTTTCTTAACTAATTAAAATTAATCTTTCTATTCCAAAAAGCAAAAGAGATTAAATTATTTCTATTTCAAATAAATTTAAATCTTTCCTTTTTTAAAATGCATAAACTGAATAAATTCATTATTTAAAATTAACCATTAAATTAAACTCACTACAAACATAAATAGAGCGATCTTTTTAATTAGTGATTAATCACATAAAAGAAACCTATTTATTTTAATTCCTCAATTACTAATGCGTAAATGAACACATTAAATCAAAACAAATACTTAGGGTTAAATACTTCTTTTACCACACGCCAAGCATGCAAACCAAGTAAGCCAACCAATTACCTAACCCGCAAACCCAAATGAAGAGAAAACTAATGGAACACAAGCGACGCTCATTTGAGTATGACTAGGGTAAACTGAAGGTTTTACAACCACCTAACCCAAATTCTAAGGGCAAAAGAGGTATACTCAACCCTACGAATCCAAGTGAAGACGAACCTTACACCTAGGCAGTACTGTACCTGCAATCTCCTGCAACCAAGAGTCAGACAAGCATACATATATATATTTAATGAAGATTTTAGCTCGAGATTAATAACAAGAATCAGGAGGACAATTTAAACTTACATAAGAATTGATGCGAAAGCACATTAACTGATACGCACAATAATCATAATATCTGACTACAACATTACCTCATGGTAATTCAACCATTCAAGATTGACACATAAAAAAGTCAACCAAGGTCAAACCGATTTTACAAAGCTGACTAGGGTAGGGGTACTACATCCTCCCCCCCTAGGCTTCGACTTACTCCCGAAAGTCGTAAGGCTAAACGAAAATCATGCAACACGTATTAGCCCTAAAACTCATTTAAATTATTAATTTGCACATATAAATATTTTCTCAGCAATTGAAACATTATTGCTAAATCCTCTACGAATGTCATTATCCATTTGCAAGATACACCTAAAACCATACGCTTCTTAAAATATCCTAGGAATTATCCACAATCACAGCAGAGAAACAAGATTTTTCTTCCTTTCATTACACCAAATTAAAGCATTAAAAGAGGCAAGAAACCATTACTATACTCATCTATCAAACATGACAAGAAAAACATGCTGAGAAAACATGCCATCACGATCAATTTCTTTTACCAATACATCTTTTTCATAAAACTTTATCGCATAGAACTCGCTTCAAATATCAATTTCTACAACCAAGTTAAATTTCATGAAATAAGAGCAACATAAATAACTCAATTGTTTACACTTATCAGGCATATATAAAAACCTTTCCAAAGACTACGTCCCATAACATAGTGACAAGTTAGCACAATTTACTCCATGATTACACATAATAATCATCCACATAACTAGAATGCACAACATAAAAGGCCACATGTGAGCATGTCTAATGCTCAGTCAAAGATAACATGCATGATCAACATCTCTATGCCTGATCTCAGAATAATAATATGATCATAAATATCCAACATCTCACTCAAAGGCTTGATGGTGCTAAGACACACCATAGTGGTGCTACCTTCCATACAAGACCTTCATGAACATCCCTTGTTGAGTAAGGTTGTTAGCCTCCAAGAGATAGTCACCACACATAGGTAGGTAGTGGATACTAGCTACATCATAGCCTCACATACCCCCATCCTCAAGGTTCCTTACATCTGCTTCCTCGTACACACTCAACCAAGACCGTCTCATACATACTTGGAGAGGAATTTCACATTTTAACACAAGACCAGCATACAAAAACAATAAGGACAAATCAGTTTAGCCACCAAAGTACAGAAGAATAAATATAATAAATCACCAATTCCAACAGTAAGACAATAAAATAATCCAGAATTTGCAACACCAAATCAAGTATGTAAAAGATCACAAGATTGTGGCTTAACCTTCAAAGTCAAAATAAAATAAATTGCTAGCCCACAAGGAAACAAAATTAAAAGAAAAATATCACAATTGCACATAACATCACTATGTGACTAGAATCTAGCCACCAACGAGGAAGGAAGGAACAATCGTCTAGCTAGCGCAGTAGCTCATCATGTGGTGCGACATAGTCACACTACCCACATGGCATGGCAGTTTGCACCTCGACATCACCCCGCATCACGTCATCACGCGGCATGGCTCTACCCTAAAAACTGTCGGTAGGCCGCATGGAGATGTCTACTACATCCTGCATCGTGTTTCAGCATGGCATAGCAATACTCCAAGCGGCAAGGACACACAATGGACGTATCCCACATGGCAATGTACCTCACAGAAAAGGGCATGCACAGGTCACACCCCGCATCGTGTCTCAACACGGCATAGCAATACTCCAAGCGGCAAGGACACGCAATGGATGTATCCCACATGGAAATGTACCTCGTGAAAAAGGACATGCGCAGGTCACACCCCGCATAGCGACGTACCTCTCAGGATACTCGCCGTAAGCCAGAGGTATACATGGCTAAGGTCCACCCACATGTTTACCAATGCTGGATAGTTGGCAGCTCATGTGAAAAATAACATACCTTTCATGCAGACAAGGCAAAATAACATACCTTTCATGAAGACAAGGCAAAATAACATACCTTTCATGAAGACAAGGTAAAATAACATACCTTTCATGGAGACAAGGCAAAATAACATACCTTTCATGAAGACAAGGCAAAATAACATACCTTTCATGAAGACAAGGTAAAATATCCTCCAATAAAACCATCATTCTGCTCAAGAACTGACACCAATATGCTCAAATATAAGGATAGGAATAGGCTGGCACACATGAACCTTATAAATCGGTTCATCACAAGGGAAAGTATTGAGTACACCTATAATACAGTTTCATTACAAAACTATATTTTTCCTTGAAATAGAGAAGCTAAAATCACTTCGCGTCGATATTACTCGTACGTCGTTCCATACTATTCAAGGAATGGTGACTTCTAATACTACCCCTTCACATACTGACTTATCTACAATCCCGTGGGTTGGCTGTTAGTAAGGAAACAAATAAACAACATCACATAAACAACATGGTTTCCCATACTCATAAGTAAACATATCCTCCATGGTTGATTTCTTCACCATCCCATGGGCACACATAGCAAGCACGGGTTTCTTACAATACACAAGGAAAACACTATTACTTGTTTATTCACATTTACGGGGAGTACTTTTCGATACACTATCATCTACTCAAGAAATATTTTACCTATGCTTTCCACATGAATCACTAAATAAAGTTTACTCTAGATACCAGTACTGAAATTCTTAACAATTCACTATTACATAAGGAAATAACATCATTCCGATATCTTTTCTAAATACATTAAGCATTCACAACCACATTACTAACTATGCAAATTTCATTATGAAGCTCAAGACTTTCATCTTTCCATAAAAAGACAAAAATGCAAAAAGTACAATTTCACATGTTTTATAAACACTCTATTTAAATCAATGCACTCTTTAGTAGCATTACATTAATACACTCTCAAAGCTACTATAACATGTTCCCTTTTGATACTTCTTTTACAACCAAAGCAGTTTCACAAAATCAACTATTCGCATATTAATGCACCTTAATTAAGATATAATTTAATTATATTACTCCTACGAAATGCATGGAGAATTCTTTAGCGTAAACATACAATTTTTTTTTTCAATATCCAATATGCACTTTCAAACCAAAGCCCTTTTATAATCTAAAAAAAACATAAGCGTTATAAGGCTCACACAAGGGCTCAAGAAATCACAACCTTTCTCTTGCAATAAGAAAACTCACATAAGAGATAAATACACATATAACAAAAACATTTAATTTATAGAAAGAGAAAGAGGAGGAAGGATGATAATTATTCATTTTACTACAAAATAAGCATTCAATATTTACCATACAAATCCTTCAAGTGGACAACACTAAACTAGATCATACTCTTAAACAGACACATTTCGTACTTTTAGATTCAAACAACACTAACCAACCCAAATGGATTAGTCAAAAGAGTACAACAATTAATAAGGAAGGTACATACGACTCTCCTTAAAAATAAGAGAAATCGTAAACCAAGACCTCAATAAGAACACAAAGCACATACAATCACTCCAAAACACCCACATCAAGAAGGTGAAAACAAGGTGTGAACACACATGTTACACAAAAGTTAAGGTCTGCTCAATAACAAACATACAAAAAGGAGGACAAGCATACACATAAGGTCGATACACCACATACCAACTAAGGGCACAAGCGAAACTAGAGATCCCAGTGTTTGCAACTCTGGCTTTGATACCAAATGTAATGCCCCGCTAGGAAACCCCGAAGGGACAAAGCTAAAACACATGAATGGAGTGCAATAAATATATATTTTTTAAATAAGACACAATAAGATATCAAAGTACAAATTACACAGCGAAATACATCAACTATCACCTAGAGAGTTTCCCAATGAGATTACTTAATTCCACATTTAACTTAACTTACGCTAATTAATCCAATAAATCGATTGTCTTATTAATGAGAAAATTCTTAAACAAGGATAATTTATTTCAGCAAGACAAAATATAGATCACAAGATAAAGTTCATCCATTAAGGTTTATTCATACCCTTCATCCATACTTTTCATTAAAATTTTAGTCATGCATCCAATTTAATAACACACTTGAATTTCATCATAAACTAACGAGATCTTTCCATGCACACTTAATTTCCTTAACAATTATAGAATACATTCTGCAAATCAACTACACTCTTTCATGAACCACATTATTGCATAAAAAGATGACTGAAAACATGAATTACAATTAATTTTATCTAATCCATTTACACATTCTATCAAAATGCCATCCATACATGCTAACACTAAAACATGAAACATAAGAACAAAAGCAACACATAACACCAAAATGATCTTGGAGTTCACCCCTAGAGGGCTACATCTCTGAGTCTACTCAACTGCAAGACCCCTCTGATAATTAAATAAGTTTAGGGTACATAAGTTCCACATCATTTACATTCCTGCCATCGAGGTGAATCATACCAATAAACAACCGACCACATCGGTCAATAATTACATAAATGATCCCTACAAAGAAACGGATCCAACTAAACATATTAAAAGCTAATACAACGTCCACTGCCCGACAGTACTCTAACTAGAGACCTAACCTGCTATGGTCAACCACAAATCAATACACGACACCTACATAAAGGACAAGACCAGTTAAAACACCATCACAAGGCAACAACCAAACTAGAAACTGAAGACATAAACAGGCACCCCAAACCAACCAAATGACAGCGTCCAAACAAACATATCAACATGGGACACAATGACAACTCAACCAGAATTGTAATGAAATTAAGCTTGACTGCAAACACCATTTACACAAGATCTTAATACAGGCAATCTCTTTTTAAAACAGCCAAAAGCATAAATAACTTGCAATCAAAGATTTTCCAGACAATAAGAAAGTACAACTATTTAATACAAAGAAATCAATTTGTCATTTGTTCAATAAGTTAAATAAGATCTCAAGAAATAATTCTCCTAATATTTTTTTTTTAACATAATTATCAATTATAAAAATTATAAGCTTTTCTGAAATATTCAAACTATAAACTGATTTTATAACTATAATATATATATATATATATATATATATATATATATATATATATATATATATATTCGCATATATATACATATATCTATTTATATACACATCATATAAATTAACACATAAATTATTCTGTTTACCAAACCCCTGGGCACGTAACCCGAAACAGTATGTCCAAGTACGCACAGGGTAAAATAAATAATAATACAACAAAAAAATGTTATCACGCTGGCCCAGGCACGGTAGCCTGTGCTACCGTACGGTAGCCCATACTACCGCCGGTAGCACTGCTACTGTAGGTAGTACTGTGTACTATCGTCGGCAGCTGATGCTACTATAGGTAGCTGCTACCATTATTTATTATATATATATTTTTTATTTTTTTTTTAAATTTAATTTTTTTTTTTTAAAGAAAATGATTTCCAAATCCATAAAAACCACTTAACATAATTTACATAGAAATAAATTTTTCCTATTCAATAAAATTCATTCACAGAACTTTATTTCAATTGCATTTTTTTTTAAGTTAGATAATCCAATAAATTTAATTCACAATTAAACTTATTTCTAAAGAAATCACAAAGATTTATTCAAAGGACTATCAGAACAAATCAAACCAGAGAGAATAATTTTCCCAATGTTCTCAAAATTACATTCTTCCCATAAACTAGAAAAACACTCCAGGCATGGATTTTAAAACAAAAATCGTATTCACCAGAAGAGGGTTTATATTCGACAATAATTTTATACACACACATCAAACAGAGAAAAATAGAAATATCTACTAAAAACCCACAACTAAGAATTCATCCAAACTGGTATAGCTTTCCTGGAAGAAAATGTAGAAGCGCCCTAACCTTTTCAATAAGCTTCCAATAAATTTCTTCACCTAAATTCCTGACCTGTTCCTGTCTGTCTCAAATAATGACCTATTCCCTTTTGAAACTAAAATTCTAGGTTCAATAGTTTTTTTCTCAAAAACCTAAATTTAGAATAAAAGAAATTTTATTTTATTTTCTAATTTTATGCAAAAGATAAACTAACATGCAATAATTAAAAATCATTATTCTTTCTTCTCTTTTCTCATGCAAAATAATTAATTTTCTAAGTAAAGAATTAAAACAATACTTTAATTCCACTTAGTTCTTTTATTCATT
This sequence comes from Cryptomeria japonica, assembly GCF_030272615.1. NCBI lineage: Eukaryota > Viridiplantae > Streptophyta > Pinopsida > Cupressales > Cupressaceae > Cryptomeria > Cryptomeria japonica. Next base: position 679,035,203 of record NC_081411.1, read on the forward strand.
TATTTATTTATTCTTTTATTCTTTTATTTATTTATTTAAAATTCAAGGAAACAATAAATACAATTAATCTAATTTATTTTTCCACTAAAATTTAAATAAAAATATATTTCTAATATCATGCATTGCAACTTAATTTAATTAATTAATTAATTAAATTTATGGAATTATCTCATTGTTGAATTGTTTATGCATTGAGATTATAAATTTAGTTAATTTAAAAGAAATGCTTTTCTCCTTCATTTAATTTTTAATTAACAAAGCTAATAGTTGCATTTCACAATATTAATGAGGGTAAAAATATTTTAATTAAATTAAATTCTCAAAATCAATCTTACACACTATATAAAATAAATATGAATAAAACTCACTTTTCTAGTCAAAATTGATTTTCTTAAGTAATTAAAATTAATCTTTCTATTCCAAAAAACAAAAGAGATTAAATTATTTCTATTTCAAGTAAATTTAAATCTTTCCTTTTTTAAAATGCATAAACTGAATAAATTCGTTATTTAAAATTAACCATTAAATTAAACTCGCTACAAACATAAATAGAGTGATCTTTTTAATTAATGATTAATCACATAAAAGAAACCTATTTATTTTAATTCCTCAATTACTAATGTGTAAATGAACACATTAAATCAAAACAAATACTTAGGGTTAAATACTCCATTTACCACACGCCAAGCATGCAAACCAAGTAAGCCAACCAATTACCTGACCTGCAAACCCAAATGAAGAGAAAACTGACGGAACACAAGCGACGCTCATTTGAGTATGACTAGGGTAAACTGAAGGTTTTACGACCACCTAACCCAAATTCTAAGGACGAAAGAGGTATACTCAACCCTGCGAATCCAAGTGAAGATGAACCTTACACCTAGGCGGTATTGTACCTGCAATCTCCTGCAACCAAGAGTCAGACAAGCATACATATATATATTTAATGAAGATGTTAGGTCGAGATTAATAACAAGAATCAGGAGGACAATTTAAACTTACATAAGAATCGATGCGAAAGCACATTAACAGATACACACAATAATCATAATATTTGACTACAACATTACCTCATGGTAATTCAACCATTCAAGATTGACACATAAAAAAGTCAACCAAGGTCAAACCGGTTTTACAAAGCTGACTAGGGTAGGGGTACTAGAGGAATTGAATGCTAAGTGAGTTTTGGGAAGAAGTCCAATTAAGGTATTTGTTGACTTTTTCCCTAATCACCATCATTAGGGGTGTGCACATGATGAAGGGAATGGATTAAATCAATTAAAAGTGATTAAGAGTGCAAGTGAAAAATGTAGGACGATTTGGGATTTGGAGAAAGAATGAGTGGAGGAATTAAAAATTACTTTTAATTCCAAGTGGACGAGAGGGCAATTTTTTATTGAATTAAATTCAAAATTGGAGGAAAAGGAAAAGACACATTTAATTAAATAAATATGGCACTAATACATTTGGGATCAAATTCTGACGGAGGTTTCCGACGGACAAGGAGCATTGTGTGAAAATTTGATTTTTTTTAAAAAAATGCCCATGTTCGTCGGAATTCCGATGACATCGGGCATTTTATTATAAAAAAAAACACAACGCATTTTCATTTTGAAAGCAATTTGAAGCAAGCGGCGACTGTCTTGCCTCCCTGCCCCCCCCCTCGCTGAAGCGATCTCTGCACAAGCAAGGTAAGGGCAACTAATTTTTTTCCGCAATCATATTGAGACTGGTTTTTTTTTGCCTATTAATCACATGCCGTGTGTATGCTACCCCATTTTGTGATTTTTGTTATTGAAGCATTTGCAACTAATTTCTGACAAAAAACCCCCTTCGATTATGCTTTGATGGATGTCCATACCTTGTTCCAAAGCTCCTATTTTGGCACACACAGGGAGGATGCTGGCAAACATTGCAGAGAAACTTTATTAACAAAATACAACAGTTATGGATCATGAAACCCTTGACCCAATAGACACTACACATGCAAAGCTCGAGATGAGTTAATAAAATGTTTTTGAACCAAATGCTTAACAATATTTAGACACGATAGTAACAAGGATTTTTACAAAAACAACCCTTAATCATACAATAAATATACATACTAGTTTTTATATTTATCAGACACGGGCTACCAGTTACATAGTTGAAAATATAACAATCAATGGGAAACAGGGTAACAAACTTTTACTTTTCAAACCTTGAAACAAAATGAGAATAATGAAAAGATACACATAAATATCCATTGTAACTGAAACCAATGCCTTTCATTCACTATTCAACAAGTCATCAACTTCCTTACCAAACTATCATGGAATGTCCAAATTTCTTCCTCGTCCAAGAAGCAAGAACCCTAACTATCATGTGTGTCATAGCCAGAGCTCAAGATATTGTAAATGAATTTCGATTTCAAGATATTGTAAATGAATTTCAATGGGATCATAATGTTTAGCTTACCTTCCAACAATGGTTGCTTCAAATGATATACCTCCACCAAAGGGGAGAATGAGCTCCAACATTTCAAATTGACAGTAGCAATAGGAAAGGAAAGGGAGCAAGAATGAATAGTCAACCCAAAAAAGAGATTTTTAGAAAATGGATACCATTGATGACATAGATATATTGGCAATGAAGCTCTCCGCACCCTTAGGACAGTTTTACAAAGATGAGGGTGGAAAACAACCAACCAAGGAAAAAAGAAATCCATCACACTAAAACCAAAGACTATACCCCATCTTGAAATGTGTGGCTATTTAGTAATCCTAGAAAAATTGTGAAGGGGGTAAGTCTTGATAATAGCATTCGGTATAGGTGGTGAAAGAGCCCTAGAATATTCGAATGAGCACAATTGGGGATTCAAAACTGGATCAAGACAAACTATTATTTCTTCAATAGAAAATTCACATGCATTTGAGAAATGCCTAGAAATTTTGTGTCTGGATGATACCTCCTCTCGTTTGTTTATCACAATATGATGAGACCACAAACCATGTATACATTGGATCTTCAAAGTTGAAGGGACAAATTTGGTAACATCAAATAATATGGATAACTTAACTTAACTGAGAATTTTGCATTATCAACAATAAAAATTCCGATCTGGTTTATAGATGCAATTTTATGGTTGAAATTTGGGTCTCAGGGCCGACATTGAGATAAACATGACTGTATTTCATGAGGATTTGAACTCAAAGCATTGGCACTATCACTTATGGCTATATTAGCTTTTTAAGACACTTTCATAGTGCACTTCACCTATCCTAATAATGGACTATCATGAGATTCTTAAGAATGGAAATACTCCAAACGTTCATGCCCTCTATGTTGTCATTGTGGTTTTCAATCATTGCGACTATATGGTTTTCAAGGACCAAGTAGTGTTCTTTTTTCATTGTTCTATTGTGCTTCTCAAGCTGCACCAACATAGTTTTATTTAATGGCTTTGTTTTGATAGTGATTTCTCCATGGCTTCCACTGTCTTTTTCTTGGCACATTCAATGCATTGTCATCTATTACTACTATTTATTGTCCTTTTTACCTTTATTGAGGTTGTTCTCATACATGTCATTCACTTTGTCTATGAGTATATCTCAAGAAATTCACTGTTGTAAGTAGAAATAAAAGATTAGTCTCAGCTCTTTTACTATTTTAGACCTTCATAGTAATCTTTGCAATATATCATTTCCTTCCAATTATATGGAATAATGATTTTCTTTTTATGGAATGTGATGAAGCTTGAGTGTGTCTTCTTGAACAAAAAGAGGACTTAGAGAAAGTAGATTCACATAAGGATAGGTGGATTTTCCTAAAGATGAAGGGATAAGACTTAACAAAAAGAGGACTTAGGATGATGACAAGGAGGATTCATTTAAGGATATGGCATATTCACCTAAGGGATAGTGTATTCTCCCAAGAATATGGAAAAAATATTGATTGGTGGAATGACATACTAGATCAAGGAATGATACAAGGGTAGATTCACCTAAATATAGGGTAAATTCAGCTAAAAGGGTACCCATGAGATTGTGGTACTGAGTACCTATCTATGGATGGTGTATTTGGATACAAGTATGATGAAATCATGCTTGTGTATGATGAAACAAAGTCCAGATCTCTATTATAGGTCCAACATAATCTCTATTATTTGAGACACCATTTTATTAGCATATCCAATTAGGGTAATTTATGGGTTTAATTATGGATCATGTTGTCTATTTCCATGCACTATTGAACTTATTTGGATGTATTGTGATTATTTTAATTTTGAAGTTATAAATAAATTATGTTTGTACCTTAGAAAGGGTAACTCCAATTGATGTTTGGGCAGTTTATTTGAAAACTTATGGTGATTATTGCCCTATGTTATGTAATGGAGTTATTTTTACACTAATTAATTAACTAGAAAAATGAATTTGTATTGTTGTACAAGTATGATGAAACCATGCTTGTGTGTTTACATGTTTGTGCATCCTATTGAGAACCAACCTCGCTGTTGAGGAACTCAATAAATGTGGTGTTAAGTAGAAGAATGGAAAACTCAAGAAGCTATGGTGACATATTGTGGCATTAGTAGGGATTATCTCTATTGACCACACCTTTCAAAGATAGTATCCCCTAGTTCTCCTCATAGAATGGACCATTGGATGGCTCATAGTGGTATCCTATCCTACATTTATCTTGATGGCATTGCCGATAGTTGGTATGTGGTTCTTGGTATGGGTTTCCTCTTACCCTATTATCTTATTTATATCTTTGTTCCAACATGTGGAGATTGATTTTTGTCATGCTATGATGATTTTCATGTTTGCATGTGTTTTGACATTATGAAAATAGATATGATGTCACACCATACTTATGTTTTGATATAGTGTAGGTGATGGCTACATGTTGTTTATGGTAGCGATTTGGGTTCAAAGACACAATTCCACACACACACACACAAATATTTGAATATGCATTTTATATTATTCCTTCTTAGTGGTGATTAGTGTTGGAAGATTTGCACACATGTAGAGAGGAACTCATGTTAGATACAATAGGTTGTGTTTGATAACATATGAATGTGCCTCATGATGTATGCATATAGCTTTGGTGTGTGACATGCATGCACATTTTTCCATAAGACACATTGCTATGTGGCATGTGCCCTATGCATGTCTTCTTTGTGAGACACGTTGCTATGTGCAATGTGGCCCTAGGTGTGTCTTCTCTATGAGGTGTATTGCCATGATATGTTAGGATTTGTAGTGTGCAGGCCACAAATGCATGCATGAGGGACTATTATTATAGTCATGTTTTTTGGGCATGTATCCTAGGCATGTCTTCTCCATTAGGTACATGGCCATGCCATGTGGGAGTTTTTGTGTTCATGCCACAAATGCACACATGAGGGACTTTAATTGGAGTCATGATGAATCTTCACTCTATTTAGCCACAATTTCTAGTCATATAGTTATGTAATGTGCACTTTTAAGGATTGTGAAGTTTCCTTCAATTATTGATGATCTCTCATCTTTGTTGCATGGGCCAACAATTTTATTTTATCTTGTTTGAATTAGTTTAATCACTATTGTGAGTTTTCTCTATTGTGTAGTTATTGTGGCTATGTTTGATTTGCTATTGGAATTGAACACATTTATTTGACTTATTATTGGTACTATTCTTTCTTTCTTTCAATATTTATGATCTTTGGTAGTTTAGTGAAGCTCTTGCTATTTTTAAATGTTGCCTTCTTTGTTGTGATGTGATTCCTCACCAAGATCGATGTAGATAACCTTGGATGAGTGTATATAAGGAATCAAACATTAGGAAAATTTGAGGATAAGGGTAAGTGTTTGTTGTATGGGTAGCTACGATCCACTTGTACATTCTTAGTGATTATTGATGGCTATGTCTTGGAGGCTAATCCCATTAAACAAACAAGGGGGAAGTCATACATAATCGTATGGATCCTCCCTAGTTGTGTGTGGATTCAAGACCATCATTTCATATGGTTCTTGGTTACTTTGTGAGACCATGGCATCCTCTTAGACCAATATGTGAGCCTTGTATTGTTATCCCTGCAATGTGGATGAATAAGTGTATGTTAAAATAAATGCTTTCCTTAGAATACTCAAAAATGTCTCTCAGAAAGTCTGCAATAGGCAAACTTTTAGTAAGAATTTGCAGACACAATGCTCAAAAATTCACACAATTAGCTACATTAAATATGTTCTCTATTAAGTTCAATGTTTTAAGATGAAAAAGAAGAGTTAAATGGTTTTGGTTCGATTTGCAATTTTTGTGAAGCTTTTGCATTGAAGTTTCCATAGCCTGATTTTTTTGCTTGTGAAGAAAGACCATGTCAGATAATATCAGTGAAGAACAAAATAAGGAGATAATTGCTAGATTATGGTCTAACTTGAAAAGAAAAGGTGATGGGAAATGTTATTGTCCCTGCAAAATTTGTAAGGGCTTAAAGACTAGAAGACTTCTAATCAAAACAACTAAGAAACATTGTAGGCAGCATGGTCACATTGAAGGAGGACATGATTATCATCCACTGGTAAGTTGTTCATTATATCATTTTAACAATTTATATACATAAGAAATCACTTGATAATGAGATCATGATCATGGTTTATTTATTAATATCAATTTTATATAGGTGGAGCACCCCAGAGCACATGGTATGGATCAACAAAACCCTAAGAATATGGTTTTTGAAGTGGAGGAACATAGAGGTGTGAATATCGAAGCTAAAGATAATGATCCCATGGAAGATGATAATCATGCACCAGAAAACACAATTGAAGATGATGGTACAAATACATTGATCCATGACACATTTATTACTGGCATAGTTGATCATGATGATCAGGATGACCTTGATGTTCATGATTTATCTCTTCTTGAGAAGGCATATGAGCCCCTTTACAAAGGCTCCCAAACAACTCTTCTCTCTTTTGTATTGTTGTTGGTGAACTTGAAGGTTATGAATGGTTTATCCAACATAACAATCTCACGTATGTTAAGGTGTGTCATACATGTCATTACAGTTAATAAATGGTGAATCATGTACCATTAATATTCTTTATATTAACACCTCAAACTTTTTTTCTGTTGTAGATTGATAGGTGAGTTTTTCTTACCACCATCAAATATTCTACCTCACTCATACCAAGAATTATCTGCCATTATGAAAGATATTGGAATGGAGTATCAAACAATAGATGCTTGTCCCAATGATCATATTATATATCATAAACAACATGAATTTGGAACAGAATGCCCTGAATGTCATATTAGTAGATATCGAACAGATCAAATAAAAAAAAAGGTGCCTTGCAAGGTTCTTCGTTATATTCCCATTATTCCACGTATGCAACGATTATTCAGGTACACTAGCTTGGCACAATTTATGGATTACCATGCATGCAATAGAAGTTGAGATGACATTATTCAAATGCCTACTGATGGTTCAGCATTTATGGACATAGAGGAAAAGTGGCCACACTTTAAAGAAGAACCTCGTAATCTCAGGCTTTTATTGGTAGCAGACGGTGTCAATCCATTTGGAGAATTGAGATCTGTTTACTCGGTGTGGCCTATTTTTGTTATCAACAATAATATTCCTCCATGGATGTCAATAAAGAGGGAGCACATAATGTTGGCATTGATTGTTCCAGGTATTTTATCATTTAATAGTCATCTACATTTAATTATAAATATTGCAGTAAAATGGTCATAATAATTATGTAATGTTTTTGTTAATTCCACTAGGCAAGTACCAAGTTAAAGATATGAATGTATATATTGAGCCTCTTATCGACGAGTTGTTGGAGTTATGGAATGGTGTGACCATGTATGACATCTCTAGACCAATAGGACAAAGACAATTTCAATTCCATGCAATGCTTGTATGGACAATACATGATGCCCCAGGGCTAACACATTTTTGTGGTACGTTATAGTGTTCAAGTTGCGCATGATAATTATAATTATAAAAATTAACAAATTTAATAGAATTATATATTATCTTGTAGGTCTTCAAACAAAGGGAAAATTTGCATGTCCAGTTTGTGGTCCAAAGATGAAATCCCATCATTCAAAAAGTTTAGGAAAGAAGGTGTTTGATGAGTATAGGCACTTCCTTCACAAAAATCATAAGTACCGGAATATTGAAAAACATATTTTCAATGGGAAAGAAGAGACTACATCAAAGCCACGAAGAATGACTCCTCACTTATGGAAGTTGGAATATAATAGAATTAATCATCAAGGTAATGTCATTCCATCTAATGGTTTATGTTTGGAATTTGAATTTTTCTATCATGTTTTGTTTACTGATGATGTAATTGATGATACTAAAGGACATCAAGGCATGGATGGCCACCTTCCAAAGGGACTAAAAAGTTATCCCAAACAATTCAATAGGTTGCCTTACTACGAGCAGCTACAAATTGTGCATTTGTTTGATACAATGCATATTGGAAAGAATATAACAGAGACATTATGGAAAATATTGGATGGAAGGCGTGACAAAGAAAAAATTGTCAAAATTTGTAGTGACATTGCGGAATCCAATCATGCAATGAAAAATGTCATTCAATCAAATAGCAATGGAGATCAGATTAATATAAGTGCCCTTCCTTGGTTATTAATGGAGCAACAAAGCAATTCTATAAAAGAAGTCATACGAAAAATTTGATTTCCCACAGGATTTGCTGCGAACATAAACAATCTCATATCAAAGAAGAGTGAATTTGGGCCAAGGATGAAAACACATGATTGGCATACCTTCATTAAGGTAATTCGCGTTCTTGTGTATTTACTTTATATTTGTATATTGCACATGTACTTTTCATTGTATTATGTTAGAAAACAATGAAAAGATCATTTTATAATTGTTGCAGTACGTTCTACCTCTATCTCTCCCAGACCACTTCGACAATAATATCAAGCAAGTCATATATGATCTTGGAAAATACATGAGGTAAGTAGTGATGTTTGTTCAATTTGTTGTATAGATATTATATTTGCCATTTGTTTTACTTGTTATGCAATATATTGTATATTATTTTGTAAAGTCTCGTTTATATATTTTTGCATCTTCAATCTCTTTTAGGTGGTTGTCATCTAAAGAAATCCACAAGGAAGACATAAAATATTGGAAGAGAAAAATCCCTCATCTAATGTGTGAAATGCAAAAGTTTCTACCTGCAACTTTTTTCAATGCACAAGAACACTACCTCATACACCAAGTTGAGGAGATCGAATTGTGTGGACCTATACACACTAGGTCAATGTGGATGGTTGAGAGGCACTTGAAATTTTTGAAGGCTTTAGTTCGACAAAGAGCACATCCTAAGGGTTCTATGGTGGAGGGATATATGGTATACCAAACTATGGTGTACATTACTAAATATCTTCCTAAGTTTGCAGCAAAAATCCACGTAGATCGCATTTGGGATCCCAACCCCATTAATAAATTCGAGGGGGATACTTGATGGGGAAAGGTAGATTGAAGAAAGTGAGAGGTAATTATAAGATGTTATTGTAGTAAATTAATTCTTCATCTTCTAAATAAATCAGTAGTAAGTGGTCTATTAATTATTTGTACAGTTGGTCAGGAGTGGGATGCACTACATTTGTATATTGCAAACAATCTTGATTGGATGATGGTGTGGATTGAATGATGTCAACATTTTGGTCACACATTAACATGGGATGGTGTCACTTCATTGGTTAAAGAAGCTCATCGTAATGGAGATTCCAATGTTACACAAAGGGAAATTGATTTAGCATATGGTTTAAGAGATCAGCAGGTACATATAATTTTATTAATCACCCATATGTTTATCAACTCATGATGCAATAATTTTAATATGTTAGACATATTGCAGGTCAAACACCACAAGGCTATGTGCTGCAATGGTCATAAATTTTGCATCAAACAGTTGGATGACACAAAGAAAACTTGTGATTCTGGGATAACTGCAGTCTTTGAGGTGACCAATATTTCATCTAGAAATGACATACATCCTCAAGAGTCTCAAAATCGATACTATGGAATTTTGGATGATATACTTGAGTGTGACTTTAATTCCTTCAAATTAGTTCTATTCATCATCAAATGGTATAGGCTACGACTGAATAAAAATGATCCTAATAGAACTGTTATCGAACATGATAATAGATTTACAATGGTTAATACAAGGTTGTTTGAATGAGTTGGGGATGAGCCCTATGTTCTTCCAAGTCAATGTGAGCAGGTATTTTACTCGGAGGTTCCACATAAACTAGGTTGGTCATTTGTTGTTAGACATGATCCAAGAGGAAGGTCGATAATGTATAATGTGATGGAGGAAGAAGATACCGAAGAAGTAGAAGATGATATAGATGATGATCATGATCGACAGTTAGTCGATGATGTTCCTTACGGAAGTGTACACGAAGAAGAAGATGATGATGATGTTGTTGCTGTTGATGATGATGGTGATGGTGATGGTGATGGTGATGGTGATGGTGATGGTGACGGTGATGGTGATGACGATGACGATGACGATGACGAACACAATGATGACAACGATGATGTCGACGACAACGACGACGACGATGACGATGACGACGACAATGATGATGATGATGATGATGATGATGATGATGATGATGATGATGATGATGATGATGATGATGATGATGATGATGATGATGATGATGGTCATGATGATGAGTTGGATGAAGAAGAAGTTCAATGACATGAATGAAATGTATGAGATGCGATTATTATATTATCTATTTAATATTGATATCTTGATAGAAATTGATTTGACTTATATGGTTACATAAATAATTCATATGTTTTGAATTCTAATGCCATTACTTAATTAATTCATGATGCACCTCTAGCTATGTGATAGATGGTGATTTAAAATACATATGTGATGGATTACATGCTTATGATGATACATGTGACATTTTTTGAACTTTGTGTTTATTTATGGAATGCGAACTACTTATTAGCTATGTGATGGATTACATGTTTATGATGCTTAATTACATATATGATGATACATATGTGATGCTTATGATGCTTATGATACTGCAGTATTTATTGTTTATCAAATTACAGATGTAATGCTTATGATGCTCAATTGTTGGTGCAGGAACCTGAACCCCTTTGATGAGGATCCTGCACAGTCTCATGGATCGACAGGTATAAGTCAATACACCTTATAGAAATAATATATTTTTAAAAAATTACAAGAAAAACAAACTTCCTCAGTTTTTCAAACCTCAACATTAGTAGAAAATCTAATACAGTTATCAACACTTAAGGCCCCAGTTGGACTTACTCAAATTTTAATCTCAACATCAACTTTATGGCTGACTTCTTCATCAATATTACCCTCATTTGCAAAATATCTCTCTCATTACCAACTAACTCTCTCATTTGATGGTGCACAGGTATCACCAAATAGGTATTTGTCAAATGTGTCTTCCTCGAGTGAGGGAAATGTAGGAATAGAAGAGGAAAGTGAGACATGCAATAGATCTCAAATAGGGAGATCAACTAGAGGTCAAAAGATTAGAAGAAAATTCAATAAACTCAAATATGTATGGTATAGGCATATCATTGGTTGTGTGATTTTTTTTTTCCTTAAATGCATCTATGACCAAAAGAGACAAGTTTTAGATGAAAATGGGGTCTTATGGGCCTTTTTGACACAATGGTAGGTTCTTTAGACCTAAAAAATGCCCCAACAACTAGTCGATTGCCTTAAGTTACAAACAAATCCTTGTTTGTGAGCATGCTTCTTGATCTCCAATTTTGGTGGAATGAAAGATAATATTGAATTTATCAAGCCTTTTGGATGCTTTGAAACCACCAAAAAAAGCTACTTTGATCATTGAAATGTTGTAGTGGCTTGAATAAAAAAAGAAAACTAAGTCTAAACTTTAGAAGTTATTTTTTTCTTGTCAAATTGTTTTCAATTTTCAAATCATCCAAGGATGCAAGAGGAGTATATTTTGTAATGACAAGATAAAAAAAATAAACTTAGAATCTTTTGAAACCATTGAAACATGGGGACCCCTTCCCCCCCTCCAAAATCCCTATTTTTTTAGGATGCAATACTTAGGGGAAACATCCCCTTGCCGCACCACTTAGGGATGTCCTAGGGACTCCAAGGAGTCTCTTGACCATCTTGAGGATGCCTATGAGTCTCCCATGGCCCCCAATTAGAAACTCCAATTCTAAACAAAAATGGTGAAATTATTATGAAAATGTCATTCGTATTAAAGGTTTGGCAATGCCCCCTAACCTTGATGGGGGCTCTGCCCCAAACCCCCCACAAGGGGCACTACCCATTGACCCCAAACCTCTACCTACCATTCTTATTGTTAATGCAATCATTTCCATTTTTTTTATGTTGACTAGTTTAAACACTTAGTATGCCAAAGTTTCATCTGCAATTCTTATACTTATTCTTAGTTTGTTCCCAAAGTTCCAAAAATCTACCACCATTGTTCATGTTCAAATTTCAATGGGAAGACATGTATGCAACATGTGGAAGCAGAGACGGGGTACGTGAACTGTTTGACAAAATTCCTCCAAGAAATGTATCTCATGGACTGCGATGGTCGTTGGATATGCAAAATTTGGACTAGTTGAAAAATTTTACAACCTTTGCCAGCATCCTCCCCACTTGTGCCAAAATGGGAACCTTTGGAACAGGGAATGGACATTCATTTAAGCATAAGGGAATATAGCTGAGATCACTGGGATCCACATCTTTTCTTATGTTTTCATCTATTACATAAAGCCACTAGTTCTACAATTTTATTTTTGTCTTCCTGGGCAACTATTATGTCTTTGACATTCAGTTTTTCTCAGCTTTCTTCAATTTAGAGAAAAAAAGAAAAATAATAGGTTAGATGGAGGAAAATATAAATCCATGATTTGGGTTAAATCTAGGTTACTGTTATATAAACAAAACAATGTATCTTTTTGTGGAAAAGTTAAAAGTTAAATCATCTGCACATTCTGACTATTCATGTGGGAGGATTGCCCATGTTAAGCACCGTACTCATCTACTTTAATGGTGTTCTTAAAGATACTTTGTCCCCATGTTCCAGCTTTCAGCTCTGATCTTTTTGTCTATGTTGCTCAGTTTTTTATTTTTTTTGTGAGTGCTTTGTAAAATTGATTTCTATGGTTTGAAGATTTCACAACATTATTATCTTTGCGAATCTTCCAACTCGAGCTTGAAAAATCTGTTCCAATTGGAAAATCTCTTGGTATTTTATTTTGTTTTAAGATAGAAAATTGAATTTGTAACTAACTAATATTATGGTTTCAATGTTCATAGGTTATCTTTACTATTAAGTTAAGAATTCCCTTAAACTCCAGGATTTTATCAACATTTGAGGTAACACAATTGCTGTACTTTTTTAAACTTTGATGTTTTGTTTCTTAATTTCTGAGATTAAATTATGTATTTAAAGCACTACTGTGCAACATGATTGCACAAGATTGATGCTCATAAAAGTTTACATTGTACAGACTTCAAGCAAGGTACTGGAAATGTTTATATATTCATAACATGTCATGGAAATAAACTTCATAGTGCTGAGATTGACTCACTTATTCTTTCTTATCAATAAGTTGATTATCTATTCTTTCTTATAATAAGTTTTATCTTACCGAAGCTATCATGAATTAATAGACAAGACATCAAGGATAATTACATCTACATCAAGGAAAGTAGTTCAATCAGTATCAGCACTCATAAGAGCAGATCAACTCCTAATATATATATCAGCAATCAGGCAAACAGATCAGATATGAAATTATTGTTTACTGCAGGCAATAGTAATCTTACTCCATTTGTGGTATGCAGCATAATAGTACTCTTATGATTAATTATTCTCATATAGACATAGATAATAATATGCAATGCAATATTATACTTGATACATAACCTCCACTACATTGGATATGAGAAATAATATTGAATATCTGATTCTTAAATTGCTGCAATCAATCATGAGGGGGTTAATAGGGGAATACAAGGAGGGGAAATTGTGACGAGGTCCTCTTCTAAGTACACTACCCCATGGTGGATGATTGATGTGTCTGCCACATGTGGGCCAAGGGGGGAAAAGGTGTATCCTGCCCTTGGGCTTAGAAGGGAGGGATGCTCAGGACACCCTATTGTGGTTTCCCCATCAACCTCTACCATTGTGATTAAAGGGGTCTCAATCATAGAAGGGTGGATAAGGTAGCATGGATAGGGAGGGCAGGTACAAGTTTACCCACTAAGCACACCACCTCATATGGATGGCAGACTGCCACATGGGGCCAAGAGGGATGGTATATCCACTCTTGGGCTTAACATGTGGATAGCTTCGGGTGCCCTATCATGTTTCTCATCCAAGCCCTATTATGGTTTAACTCCAATTATGCATTATAGATATTGTGTAGTTCACATAAAATTGAAATAGTTATGAATATATGCTATCTAAACCTAGTTGAAATGGTTGCTCTATGAATTATACTTTCAATACTTGTCTAACATGATTGCAGGTTTTATCTTGATGAAAACGTTTTATTGATAAAAATCTGAACGAGGTGAAGCACACCAGCTAGAGGAATATGTGGACTGAAGAAACAAACCTATGGATAAATCCAAACATGGCAGAATCCTTGCTGCAGCTTTTGTTCTCTGTAAGCATTCAGAAAAATGTTGAATTTGTGATCTATAATTTACGTGTTTCTCAATTTGGTTGACATCTTCAAAATAGACTCAAAAACTTATTTTTAGTACTGTGTGTTATTATACTTACCTTTTAATGTTCTTTAAATAAAGAATGGTTGCAGACAACGAAGTTCCTTGCAAATAGAAGAAGCTTGGTTTTGCTTTTGTGACTTTGTCTGTTATGTCTAATTGTCAACAAAATACAGAGACATACTGAAGATGATTATGGTTCGTGGTTGTTTTTTTAGTTGAAACCATTATTATGAATTTTATGAATTTTTTTTTTAACATTGACATGGTCAAAGCCTTAACTATGCATATTGTTCTCTTCAAATTATTATCTTACCTCACCTTTTCCATTTTAATTCATTTTAGTTTTATTCAATCTTTTAGTCAAGTTTAATGATAGTTTCTATTATGCCTTTTTAATAACAAAGATTAGATGTAGACATTTGCTTGTCCTTCTATGTTAGTGTGTTCTTACGAGGTCAATTCTTTCTTATCTCAAGAAACCTCATTGACCTACAAATTCTTATACTATGCTACTTACTACCACTGATATCTTAACAAAAGCAAACAAACATGTAAGGTAAAACTCTCTCCAGAGAAGCCTAAGAAAGACTGTAACTAAAATGCCTTGACCTCTTGCCAAGCATTCGATAGTTAAAAGTCTTATATCCTATCCAAATCATAGGATAGACATTCAAATCCTGAGATCATTAATCCCCCTAATAAATGGATCCATGGTAGAAGCCTATAGAAAATGTGTTCTGCAACAGAAAGGCA
The DNA here is from genome assembly GCF_030272615.1 of Cryptomeria japonica. Lineage (NCBI taxonomy): Eukaryota > Viridiplantae > Streptophyta > Pinopsida > Cupressales > Cupressaceae > Cryptomeria > Cryptomeria japonica. The sequence continues at coordinate 679,050,730 of NC_081411.1, forward strand.
GATTCAATTCAATTTTGACATTGCTCCAAAGGACAGCCCAGGTATTGCAGGAAGTGGAGGACTCATTATGGATAGTGAATGTAAAGCCCTTCGCATTATTAAGCTTTAGCCCTCCACTTTCGCATTAGGGGACTAGAGATAGAAGAATTCTCACTCCTTGTGATCAAAGGAATGCAAAAGAAGGGAGTGACCAGCAGGAGGTTATATAATATTAGAACAGTATCAGTGCTAAGCACAGACATAACTTTTGCACATTGTTATGAATAGGAAAAGTTGGCAAACAAACCAACGGAACTCCTCGTCTCTAGAGGAACCCTTCAAAGCAATCAAATAATTTACTAACATCATTACAGAACTATCCAAAAGCAAACACTGGATTTCACTTATAAGACGAATAATTTCAATAATTTGAGCAAACAACCGTCTGACATCCCATGTTTAAACCTTTCCCACTAGCATGCAAATATGTAAACTAAGCTCTAAGGACCAGGAAAATAAACAACTATAAGCAATTTGTTCTGTACAATAGAAAACTAGGATCATATAGAACCTATGTTTTTGTTGTAATTAATCAGCCCTAAACAAATAAAAGAATGTGATAACATAGAACCTATTGTTTTATGCTTAGAAATGATAGTGGAATTCAACTCGCAATACCGTTATTTCCAGAGTTTACAAAACTTCTTCCCAACTTGTTTAGATTCTGATGTTCATGAAATATGCAGGGTTGGGTGTTATTAATAGTACACGCACATTTTCCTTCACTAAAGCCTCTGACATGTGACATGGGAAGTGCATACAAAGCTGGGATTTGCAAGCAGGTGGAAGGTGGACAAACTATAATACTCTACACTGGTCTGTATGTCATGGCTCTTGGTGTTGGAGGCATTAAGGGCTCTTTGCCTGTTCATGGGGTAGAACAATTCGATGAGAATGATGGAAAAGAGATAAAGTTGATATCAAATTTCTTCAACTGGTTTTTGTACAGCATAAGCATTTCACTTGTATTAGCTTTCTTTCTATCATATACACTATATGCAAAATTAACTTGTTGTCTCAGATCAAATAACAGTTTGTTTGCATGATGACATTTCATAATGTACAATAATGGATTTATGCTTTCATTAGGCTTTAATTATTAGCCACTTTTCTACAAAACCTTCTTTCTGTAATCATTGACATATTTTTAATGTTTATTGTAAAATTTACATAGTGTGGCAAAGTTTTATTTACAGTTGTTATACTTATTCTATACACATCCTTTTATAATTAATTTTTTAAGTTGTATATATATTTGCATCCCACCCCACCCCCTTTGTCATTCCCCTATCGTCCCCAAACTTAAGCCCTTGGTATGTTAAGATATGAAAGCTCACAATAGTTTTATTTGATATGTTAATCGAGGAAAAACCTACAATATATACCTTCCAAGATTCAAAATCCATGAGGATCATGAAGAGGTAGAAAACCAAAAAAAGAAATTGCTTATCCAAGTTTCCAAATTTGTGACAAGGAAAAAGTAGAATCTCAATCAAAGAAGGAGAATGTGCAACTCATTATCTTATTCTACCTAAGTAAAAATATTACCTAATTAAGCTTTTTAATAGTGGAATATCACACTTAGGATAAAACATATCCAAGGTAAATAAAATATTACATTGATAGGCTTCTTTGGTTGCTCTAAAAGTGGTGCCTTATGAATTATGTTCTTGGATACTAAAGTTTCCAAATTCTGGGCACTCTTGATAGCTTCTCGTAGAGATTGTGATTCGAAGGCTTTAACCAAACCTTTCAATGGTTTATGTTGATGTGTTTTTTATGCACTATGCAACACAAAATAAAATACTAAGTATTGTATCCTCTCTTGAACAAAATCCTCCCAAGTGCTAAACTACGAGATCAAATGGGATGACTCCAAGATTCCAATAGTCAGGTCTTGACTTTATATTGCAGATAGACTCAATGATTGTGATGTGATATCTACTGGAATCACAAGGGGGACTTACGTTGCTTGGGTCAAGACCTATCCATTCTCATGTTTCATGATTGATTTACACTCCATGATTTAGGTCATCCTTGAGCAACATCTCGACTTAGCCAAATTTTGTTTTTTGTACCCTAATTCTTTAATTTTGACCCCTTACTAGCATTGCCTTAGGTTTTATTGGAATTCTTGCTTCTCCAGCATGGGCACATTTCTAGGGTTCATTCACACAAATTGCTCTTGATGAGCAAGCTAGTATCATGACCATGACTTAAACAAAATTTTAACTTAGTCAAATTATCTCCTCCAAACTTCTATGAGTTCATCACCTTCATTCTTCATCATTTGGATGTCTTTTGTCATTGGAAGGTAATTCTTGACCACCATACCTCAATCTTGACCTATGCTATACCCTAAAACCCTAGAACCTAGTCATGTTTACAATTGAGATCTTGGTGACTTGATCACTTAATACAGCTTAATCATGCAGGTCTCATCTAACTCCGACTCCAACACTTAAGCAAATCAACCCTAGCAACCAAGTACTTTGGGAAATATCTTGCAACTTGAGAACATGGGTAATGATGGAGGAATGGAAGGTGAGACCTATAGAGGTGAGAGAGAGAGAGAGAGAGGGTGGGAGGAAGAGATAATGACCTGGAGAGGGTAGAGAAAGAGAAGTAGAGAGGGAGAGAAGAAGAGAGGGATGGAGAAAGAGACCTAGAGAGGGGAGAGAGGAGAGATAGTAGAGAGGGATAGAGAAGAGAGGTAGAAGAGAGATACCAATGTCAATCCTTTTGTATAAAAAAAAAATTTCCGAAAAATCGGCGTATCGTCGGAATTCCGACTCCAAAGGATAAAATTCTGACAGAGGAGTGCCGTCGGATGCATAGAATCCTCATCGAAACTCTCTTGGAGGCCATCGTAATTACGATGACCTCAAAGAGAGTTTTGATGAGGATGTTGTGCATTCGACGACACTCCTCTGTCAGAATTTTATCCTTTGGAGTGGAATTCCGACGATAGGCTGAGATCACGACGGTATTCTTTCGGGTTATGAGCATCCATGGTGGCCGTTGGAAAGGTTGGAGGTGATGTCGGAATTGTGATGACCACAAGGATAGTCGGAACTTCCAACAAAAAGTTTTCGACGACTTTTTTTGTTGGTAGTGTGATAAAATTGTGTCAGAATTACGATGATTTGCGGTCGAAATTTTGACCCGAATGTACTAGTGTGGGGATTTATTTAATCAAATGAGAGAAAGGACTATAGGAAAATTAAATAAAATGATTAATCTAAGACTATAGAGGAATGTACATTAATTAAATAATAATAAATTATTTAATTAATAGTGCGACTTGAATGATAGGAGGAGATATCTATATGATAATAATCTCTCTTAACTACCTCTTCAAGAATGTCTTTGATTGTGACACAATCACCCCCAATATTGGAGAAGATAGTTTACGAAGTTGAGGACCCCTTAGGAGCAATATTGCCAAAATTGGTCCCTTGTTTGGGAATGATGGCTAGTTCAATGGGTGCCCTCATACCACATTCTTCATGACCTAAGCTGCCACCTTGATAGTTCTACTTCTGAGTAACCAACCTTTGGGACTTAGGATACTTCTCTTTGAAGTAATCAATGATTTTGTCATTAGTTGTAGGAGGATTTTGATATAACCATTTATTGATGTCCTCTTCTATTACCCCATCATTGAGGCCTCCAAGTGATTGAAATGTGGTATAACCAAAATCCTTAAAAAATAATCGATTGCATTGATCAAATAGACAAGTGATAAGATAACACAAGATATACCCTAGGAAAACCATCAAAAGTGAAAAACCCAACCTACAAAAGCATCCATACACCATCTATTGTTCAACAATTTAATATTATATGCACTTATAGAGTTACAATGATACTTCTAAAACATCAATCCTCTCCAATGCATCCTCCATCTATTTAAGCATGAATCCACACATCTCATACCATGCTTCACATGTGCACCCCTCAAAAAGACTCAATACTATGATATCCCACTCATCAAACTAACCTTAACTACTAAACATGTGCTTTCTTATGTAGATTCAAGCTCATGCAAATACAACTGATCTTGGTATGATAAACCATGTCCCTAAAAATCATGAGTACACAAAACTATTGACCCCATGTTTACTATTGGGTACTCATTTTGCATAATGTTAAATATATTTCTCTTGAATACAATATTGTCACTAAAGTCAAGGTGGATGCCAAATTATTGAATTACTATCATGTCAAAGATTTTATAGGGCTCCATAAATATCTGTAGTAGGTTTTTGATGTTTTTTGATGTCTAGATATGTTATTGCACTATCATGGTTCTTGGTATCTCATTCTTCCATTGTGTAGTCTCATGACTTGTAGTTTGGAAGAAAAGAAAGGCTACACATGAAGAAAATTATTTTAGAGTTTTAGAGGATTTGGTCAAGTGGATAGAAAGTTAGAAGTGATTGAGTGATCAAGTATTAGCTTCATGCCTATGTAGAAGCATCTGTTGGATGCACTAGAGGAAGGTAAAGTGCACTAGCTAGAGATAGCATGCGAAGGATGTTTTGGACCAATTGGGTTCAATTTGAGTGACACAACATGTTCTTACTCCTAGTGTAGCATGATGGCTATAAGATCAAGTCGACTACACATTTGGTTTAAGGAATTCATCCTTGGCCGAAATGCAAATATTGTAAATATGTTCTAGGCTGACATGAAGGTGTAATTGAATTTGAAATTCATATATAATGTCTATTAGTTCCATTATGAAGTGTGGTTGTGGTGAAGAAGTGACAAAAGCTGTGGAAGTTGTATACTAAATAAAGAGATGTTGATGTAATGAAGTGTGCAAACTATGTTGCATATCATATACACTTTGTGAGAGTTTTTTGGGGTAGAAGATTAGATCATCAAGGTTTGAGTTTGGAAGGTTGATATAATATATCATTTGTAATTGAGGTTGGTGCCTCATAATTTGAGTTGGTATCCAATTCTTTAGATTAGAGGTTTAGTGTATCTAGGTGCTTGCAAATTAGATTGAGGATTGGTGTGTTCATCTTAGGTTGAAATTCTTGTGGGTTGGTTCCTACAAAACATTGTAAGATCATTATTATTATTTGAGGTTGGATTTGTTTAGTAGATCCAAAAAGCTATTCTCATCATGGTTTTATTGTTTTGGGTTTCCATGTAAATATGGTGTTAAATCTTATGTTGATGTATGTTTGTGGTTATGACTTGCATCTAGTTGATTTAATGATAGTGTGAGATATTATAATAGTTCTAGTGTTGTAGCATGTTTTGAGGTTAAATTTAACATATGCTAATTCAACCCCCATCTGAGTATATGACATATGTATATGTGCATAACACTTTATTCAAATAACTTTTAATTATTTTATTCTCCCACACATAAAACAACCAACCAATGTTACATAAAACTTTACAAGTGACCCCAAATAAATATCTAATGTGGCTAACCAGACCTCTTATATGAACCACATTAAATATTTATTTAATTTACATCATTGAAGTATTTCAATTCATGCAAAATGTACAACACCTATTCCCAACATCCTTCAACTCCTATAGAAATTTCCACTGTTTCTTTGTCTTTTATGAATCTTAATCTATATTTAGAGGTTTTATATTCTTTATCTATAAGTCAATATCTCGAGGTTAAGGACTCTTTCATTCTAGTATTGACATATTCACATTCAAGTATTGATACAAAGATCTCTTGTGTGGAGACATTAACATGGGATAGCTAGTATGGTTAAATGACATATATTGAGATCACATCTCCATTTCTTGTTTCTTCAACTTATCCTCTATAGCATGTACATCTTAATCTTCCAAAATTGGTACATTGAAATGTGTACAAGTAGATATTGCAAGTTTTTTGTTTGTCTCATCTCATATATTTGATAGACACACTTGAGGACATCCAAATCAATTCTTTGATGACGAACTCATTGTATAAATTGTGTGCACCATCTTTGTCCTTAAATATTATTCTCATTTGTTTGCATATGGTCCTAGTCTATCACCTTCTTCATTTATTAAGCATGTACTTGATTTTATTATGATGTATATATTAATAAAGGCATCACCACACTTGAGAAAAGTTTAGATACAATATAAACAATATCAGTAGGCACAACATTCATAATGTTAACACAAGAGTTTGTTCATACTCAAGGACTATATGGTGGGGATGAGGAAAATTTTCCAAGGCATGCATCAATTTGTGTGATTATGGAGTTTCTAGGATTTTTCCCATGCCAGGTTCTGTGGTATTTTCAACATTCAACTTCTTCTATTACTTATTATCCATAACTACCAATATTGTGCCTAACTAGGAAACCCTTGCTACCAATGTTCATAGTAAGTAGCAAAGTGTGGTTTAGCTATTTTCATATCAGTCAAGAAATATGAAACATTGTTTGCACTAGTTGTCATTAATATAATTAAGATGTCTGGAAGATCCACTAAAAAAAACCACTTGTGATTAGTGTGGAAGAATTTTTTGTAATTTAGTTTTTTTTTTGTTGGTCTTGGGCTTGGAATATTGTTTCCTCCAATTTTTTAATTTTCACCACCTCTTAGTTAGTTTTGTGCTACTTTCTCTAAGAGAGGTGCTTCTCTGGTTTGCTCCTTCTCTGCATCCTCATGAGTTCTTTTTCTTATGCCTATCTTATTATTATTAAACATATATAGGCTTATGCCTTTTTATTAATAAAAAAAAAAAATCATTCTATATCATGATCTATTTCTTCCATCATGCAAAGATATCATGCATCTAGTTGGTTTGATTTCTTTCTAGAGTGAGGAGTATTATTTAGCATTCTTGGATTTTCATTGTCATCTTTTGTTGAGCATCTACTATCAACATAGGAGATTATACATTGTGGGAAATCTACATAGTCTCTCTACTTCTCTTCTTTAAGAAGAACATTGATTATACATTTATGATGGAAGTATTCCTTGTGGGTGAAGTTGATTACTCCTCCTTTCATTAACTTGTACATGTTTGTTTGTATTTTTTTTCCCTCTTTTGAAAAGGGATTTTTCTATAAGTTTTTATCCTTTTACTATATTTTTCAGATATTTGTTTGTTTATGAGTACATAACATAGTCTTGTAGTCATGATCTATGCTTCCATTTTTTTAAATATTCTATCTTACTTCTTAAGTTGCACTTAAGAGAGGTGTTGGTGCAAATATGGTATATTACCTAACAATATTATATTCTTTTCTTTTTTGTCTCATATTATAGGATTAAAATATTTGTCATGATGTTGGTATGTCAAAGGGTTTCGTTCCTATCTTTATAACAAAGGCTTCATTGTTGTATATTATACCAATTTTATCTTGCATCTAATGAATTATCTAGTTTAATAGTATTTTTATTGTTTCTATGTTATGTGGAAGGTTATTTCTTAGTTGTAGATGATTCTTGGGCTACTATGAAGTTAATAAAAAATTATATATTGGTGCCAATTATGGTATAATATTTAACTAGTTTTCTATTAAGCCCTATTCATACTTACATACTTAAGTTTACGTAGGTAATTTGTTTTTAGTGTCTCATATCATAGGATTAAGACAGTTGTCATGATCTTAGTATGTCCTAGGGTTTCATTCATTTTTTTATAACAAGAATTTCATTATTATATATTGTGTCAGTTTCATTTTGTATTTAATGAATTCTTTGTTTTCTAGCAGTTCCATTGCTTCTTTCTTATGTAGAAAGTTGTTTAGATCATAAGCGATCTTTGAGCTACTCTTGAATTGATCAACAAACTTTTTCTATAGTAATGTAAAATACACAGTATTAACTCGAGACAAGTTAAATTATAATTAATCATTAAATAATATTTCAACAGTTAAAAATAACACTATCAAATAATCAAACAATCAATAACAATTTTAAATCTCATCGACAAAAATCATAAATATTTTTCTTATTTTTATTGACCAATTTTGATAATTAAACTAAGTGATGCTTTAATCTGCCATATTCCAACAGGGATGCGAGCATAAAGATAATAAAATTAGATTTGCAGCCACTGAGACAGTACAACTATGTTGCATGCAACAGGGAGCATACGTAAAAGGACAACTGTTATACAAAACATGTGTTAAGGACGTGGTGTGCGGGGACGACCGCTGGCCTTTCCACATAGGAGAGCATTATGAGGAATATCATACTCGTCTCTCAGTGATTTTACTGGAGATTTAACCCTCAAGTAGGTTTGCTGACCAAGGTACTGCCTTTCCCATGTTTCTGATCTCAGGTTCCACATTCCTGCGTTATCTAAGCTTAAAAGAATGGCAGTCCATGACTTTGGATAAACCTGAACAAAACCCATCAAAAAAATATGAGTAGATGAATTCCAATGAAGTGTAAATGCAACCCACATGCACTGTAATTCACAGGTGTGTGTGTATATGTCACAATAGTGTTTCTTATTTAGTAGGAAATGATTGATTTGATTCCACACCTGTGTTGTACAGCGAGAAACTGCATCGAACAGATTATAAACCTTTCTGCTTGCAGATGTCCATTCTCCTCCATCCATTCTGTTAAAAGTGTAATCTTGAGAAACATAATGAAAGGGGCAGGACAGGAAAGATATGAGAATTTGAAAAATTTGTAACTTACCCTGCCACAAAGAAGGAGTATCCATCCAAATGCCATGATTGAATTGTGCTCTCATAGTTCTGGAACACAATCTCAATGAAAGCCCTGTACTCTCCAGAGATCACAGCAGTCTGCAAGTAAGGAGATCTGCCATCTGGATTATTTGGAATGCCACCTAAATTGAATATTCCACCAATGTTGTAGTAATCTGCAAGTTTGAGTGGTGTGCCAGGGAACAAGAAGGAAACACCATTCACTGCATAGCGTTGTTTTCCATTGATGGAGTTGTCAGAATTGGCAAGCTTGATGGTACGAGTAATGGTGATGTTTCCATAATGATATGATCCTTGGGGATTAGGGCGAGCTGCACTGGCTGTCAAGTTCCATCTGTACAAAATTTACAGAGAAATCAACTAAAATAACCAGGGCTGCATCAAAAACCACATTTTTAAGAGCAAAATGCAAGCAGTTTTAGAGCCAAACCTGATGGATCTTGCCTGGTTAAGGGACCAATCAATCTGAATAGTTGGGCCCCCTGGAATAGGTCCAGAAACAGCCTTCTTAGAATTGCTGTAATGGAAAATTCCTACACCAGTCAGAATTGGACTGGTGAAACGAGTTGATGCAACCATGTAGTAGTCCTGAGGTGGTTGATTAGCAGTGACCAGAACAGAGTAGCTCTGACCAACATGGATGTCTAGGGAATCGTAGATATTTTGGACAGTGTGAGATCCCTCCACTTCAACAAGCTTTAGTTTGTGACCTTGAATCCTGAAATTCAGAGAGGATGACAATCCCACATTTGATATCCGGAGTCTATAAGTTTTACCTGCAATTAAACAGACCCAAGGAATTAGATATTGCTTGCAAAGTACCCAGATCTCAGTCATCTTAAACAGGCATCTTTCAGTGGCAGATCTACCAATACCAATTTGATCTTACCTTGATTCACTGTTAGTGAATAATCTTTTGGGCCTCGGCCATTGATAAGAACCCCATCAGGTTTACCCAGAGATTTACCATAGTCAAGTGTTCTCCTAAGGACCTGCACAGTTTGCACACAAGTAGCAAATGCTTAGAGAGATTTTTGTTATAAGAGAGAGTGGCCAAAGCAATGTTCTTGGGCAGAACTTCAACCTAAGCAATAATCATTACAATAAAGAACTTATCCCTTCAGTTAGTTTCAAATTGAATATTTAAAACTTGTGTTTTGTTGTCAGTAAAGATAACTCACAGAGTGATTGGTCTTGTACCAGTCACCTATCAGCAGAGTAATGTCACCATCAGGAGCAGGGAATGGAACGGGGATTAAGGGCCTGCTAGCAACTTTAATACCTCCGAATCCCCCTGCTGCCTTGTGGAAGTATAGGGATGGGAAATAGAAATAGCTTCCTATCTGATCCTTCATTTGGAACTTGTATGTAAAGTTTTTTCCAGCAGGTATGGGACAGTTGGTTCCAAAAACTCCATCTTGCCAGGAATTTTTCCTCTGTTGTATCCCATTCCTGTAACATAAATTTCTGCTCAGTCAATACTCAAATTACAAATTAAGTGCATTTAAAACAACGAGATATAGCAAGTAAATTCATCAGATAAAACAATCAGATTTAGCAAGTAAATTCATCAGATTTCCACAGTCAATGATATTATGTAGAAATCTACAAAGACCTGAGATTCAGAACATACCATGACAATAAAAAAGGCTGATCTAAACCATTATATACATTAATAATAATGTTGTCGTTTGTTACACTGTCAATCTGAGGCCCAGGAAACTGACCATTGATTAAAATTCCCTGCAACAAACAATGAGACAGATCTTAGAGAGATGTGGACAAGTAACTTTTCATGGCATTAAATGTAGTTTAGTAATACTATACTTATATTCTATTTTCAAAGAAACAAAGAGAAAATCACCTGCTGAGTGACACCTAGAGGGCTTATAGTGCCATATGTAACTTTCCATGTAAAGAACTTGTATGGATCTTCAGCTACACCAGAGGAACTAAACAATGCTATCATGAAACACATATGAACAATGAGACACCACATAGAATCCATTGATCTCTCTGTCCCAACACCTCTACTCTTGATAAATTCCCTGCACCCTGCACATAAACAGTATTTTAACTTCATAAAAAGTTGTTCCTTCCTCTTTACAGTAATTGAACCAGAGAAGAAAAATGCACCCAAACAATCCACATTAGCAACCTATAAAGATTACAAGAAAAGCATAATCTCTCACAGTAAAAGTTCCTAGATACCAATCAACAAAATCCTATACAAACAATTTTCTACCTTACTCTGGATCTGCCCACAAAAGCAGCTTATCTGTGCATTTACATTCTAAGTCAGGCCTTCACTCTTTAACATGTCTGCATTATATATAAAAATCTTATCTTGTGGCCATTAAATTATACCATTCTGTAATGCCTCAAGATTCAACTTTTTTCGAGGAGGATCATGTTGTATCCATCAACCTTCCCGCGAAAACGTGGAGCTCATACAACCATAACAAATTTGAACATAATATAGAATGCTAATATTAAACATCCCTTATGAAACTTTTTCTCTACAATCTATTTGCTCTTCATTTTCAGTTTTCTTTTTAACATTTGATAATGGATCATAGAACGCGATCAAAAGGTTGATGCAAAGAACTTTACATAATTGAATCCAGAAACAGCACTTACTATTTTCAACATAGACCCTAGAAATTTAATACCTCTGACAACATTTTATTGTTATCTCCATGATAGAAAATAGAATCTTAAAAAAAAATTAAATACTAAAAAATTATCATATAATTTTATCTGAAAAGACACATAATTATTATTATATATTATAAAAATATTATATCATTCAAACATACTCTAATTTCAATTTCCAATCTAAATGTCAGTACGTTTCCAACTTAACAAACATTAATTGCAGATCAATTTAAAAATTAACAACATATATTTTATTACCATTATCAAAAATCAAACAAATTTATAGTAAATTAATAAAAGTATAATAAATTTTATCATCTAATCATAAACTGAATTAAAAAAAATTAAAATAAGGTACAAAATTGAAGAAAAAAGGTAGAAAAAAGGTTAAACAATGTAAATTGATGATGAAAAGCAATATGATGTGCTTTAGCGCACATGGAGAGCAAAAGGGCGTGAAGCGTGTGGTCCGCCACTAAACATTCCGCGTAAATGACTTTATGACTTCATATTCTACATTTGGCACGTGCCACCTAAATTTTTAATATTTTAAAATTAGCCGGCTAAGTCACGGAGATGGACAAGTATAATAGATCTAACAAAGTGTCAAGCATGTGAGCGTCCCAATCCAAGGACGTGCTTTTTGGGGATCTGAGTAGATTATTCATATTTTTCTATTTTAGGAAAATCATTTCTGTAGTATTGGTACATTTTAGGGGTTGGATAGTCGTTTTCGAAATGATATTGGAGAGTTACTACTTATAACAATCTAAGAATGTTGAGAGGTTCTTTGGTGCGTACTTAAAAATTTTTTGTAAAAAAATTCGTTCATAATTATTTTCAAGATTTGGTTCAATTGTTTTTATGATTTGCTTCTAGAAATTGGTAGAATAAATTACTAAAATTTTGTAAATTGTGGTAAAGTTTTGCAAAGAATCGTTTGAAGTTTTGAAGATATTGTAAGGATCATGTCATGTGAAGATAAAAATGTAGGAATCAAGTTGTGTGATGATAAGGATGTAGAAATCATTTACTATGAAGACAAGAATGTAAATACAACACCATGTGAAAATGGTATTGTATATACAATATATGAATTTCTTTTAGCCATATCTAGTAATTAGTTGAAATTAAAAATTATATTGTACTATGAATTTTTTAATCAATAAATAAATATAGTTAAATTAATTCGCTTTAAGTTATGAGGATATTGTAAGAATCATGTCGTGTGAAGATAAGAATGTAGGAATCAAGTTGTGTGAAGAAAAGGATGTAGAAAACATTTACCGTGAAGACAAGAATGTAAGTACCACACCATGTGAAGATGGTATTTGTCTATCCAACATACGAATGTTTGTTTAACCATACTTATTAATTAATTGAAATTCAAAATTATATTGTACAATGAATTTTAATTAATAAATATATAATTAAATAAATGATCGAACATGTTGGATAGATGTTGCCCATGAAGATGTCCTTTGGTAAAGTCTTATTAAAGATGCCAATAGATAGGTAATGTGAGTAAACTTTAAGAAGTTAGTTCATTATTGTTGAAATTATTAAGTCGTTGTGTTGAATCTTTTACATGGATAGCACAATAACATGACAACTATTTATGTGAGGCTAGTAGTAACACCACATTTATTGGAGGCAAAAATGTGTGCATTGACTACAACATGACAAAGATTTACATTAACTAATTGGAGGGAATGCTCCTATCACAACCCTCATAACTTTGACCATAAGATAACTAAATGTTCCCCCCCGCCCCTCCCGCATATACTAATACATTACAACAACTAAGCTCATAAGAAAGCATGCAAAATAAAAAATATTATCAATACAAATAATAAAAGTAATATTCTCATTTAGAGTAGTCACTTTCCCTATGTAACCAACCATATACAAATTGTATTTTAAAATAAATAAATGTGAGTTGGCCTCCAACTTGGTACTTTTCATACATACTGTAGCCAAACATTTTTTCTTAAAGAATAAGTGTTTCAATTGTAATTTTTCTACATTTTAAACTAATTTGATTATTTAATAGTTTTTAGTGTACGAGGTAATTAATTGAATGGTAAAATATTTATTGGTTTAAAATATTTGATCACAAGTTTAAATCTTCACATTTTTCCAATACAAAAAATTGAACTAATTATTCATTAAGTAGAGCTTAGCTAGGTAATCCCGAGTGCATATTATGATTTGAGTAGTAGAGCCTTTTTTATTTTATGTATTATATCAATAAAACTATTTATTTTCAAACATAAGAAATGTTACATATGATCATATAATAATTTTACAATAATAATACTAATATTTGATTTAAAATTTTTAATGTTAAAATTGTTTAAGGCACCTCTTGAAATTTTCTTTGTACAAACCATTATACAAGATGACAAACTCTCTGATTCCTTTGTTCATACTTTTATTTAAATAGATTGTGTAAGTATATGTCTTCATATAAGATCATGAACTCTCTAAATCTTGCTCAAATGCTCCAGTTGATATCCTATTAGAAAGAATCTCTAGATTCTCCCAACGAAGTGTCTTTGAATTCTCATGTTGCAAGAAGTTCAAGAAAAAAGGAACTATCAAAGAGAAAGAAGATCCTTAAGATTGTCATCTAGACCTTAAAAAGGAACACTGTGTACAAACAAGAGATTTAATATATAATTCTAGTCCTAATGAAATGAATATTGATGAACTTGCTACACATAATTATTGAAACCTCTCAAATAAGTGACTCAAAATTGTGTAGAAGCAATAGGTGGAGTAGATGCACTATCCACACTAGATAAAGGAGAATGAACCTCAAGAATGTATCATCAGGTGTAAAGTGAGAGAAGGTGGTGACACAAGAGTGGTGATGTACTTGTTCAATTGTACAAGACAATCTTTGTGAATCTCAAATAATCACTAAAGTGGACGTAAAGTCAACTTTCTTTCTTGAATTAATGAGTCAATATATGGAAAGATGATCTTTGGTCAAGTGAAGAATGAACAAGACATTATAGATATCCATTTCCTATCTCAACAATTTCTTGCCCATAAACAAACATATAAGATTTTTCTACCAAGATTTTGAATATGTCTAAAGAACAGAATGACAAGAACCCTTATGAATGAAAAGACATATATGATCGATAATACTAGAATCAAAAACCTATCTATTTATCTCAAAGATAAAGATATCATAAATAAAAGTAAAAAGAAAAACACTAACACAAATATATCCCCTAAAATATAACACTTTATAATTTAGTGCATATTCATGAACAACCCTTTGATCTTTGGCACTATATTATATCAATGCTTAGACATATATTACCTGATTTACACTTTAAATTTCTTGGAAAATACCAGCACAAAATTCAATCGACCAGCACAATGCACAGCATATACAAGACTATATCCTCTAAGTGTCACGCTTTTCTGAGTCAAGACCAAAAAGGATTTCCTATAATGGGTTTCAAACACAAAACGCTTCCAATTGTAGCCTGTTAGATGAGTAGCCGTTCATGAGTAAAATGTCATTTTATTTACACGGCACTCTTTGCTGCTCCATGCTTTTTTTGCTGCTTGTGGTGTGGCTTGTGTGATGTTTGCCCTAAAGGCCTACAGATAAGGTGTCACAAGAATGAAACAGCTCCAAATAAGCATGGTGCCATTTGCATGCAAAGAAAGTGTCACAAGAAGCAGACTAAACATCACAAAAATGCCTCCAAATAAGGTTATTTTATCAAGTCATGCCCTAACATTTGCAGATTTTGGCCTCAACATAAGTCTACATCAGCCTCAAATCAAGATCACATGAAATGGAGATCACAAGTCATGCTTTTGCTCACGACCCTCAGCACAAAGACTCGTATGAATAGCAAAAATTGCATGCAAATAGTAAAGAAATATAGAATACGTAAAGAAATAGTTCAAATAGTTAGATCATTTGATGCACATGAAGGCAAATATTCAAATATATCATGACAAAAACTTACGATAGATGCTACATATTTAAGCCGATAGGCTTTTAGTGGGAGAAAGCGGTTGGAAAAGTGTGCCGCCGACATTCTCCCTCATGTGCTGACGTGTTCGCTGGTCGGTCCGCGTGGTGATGTGTGCGTGCGTTTCCGTCGGCTGTCCGCTTCCGGTCGTGTCCGTGCGTGCGCTTTGTTTTCGAAGCGACGTTGTCTTTAATGATTTCGTCCCTGAGGTTGTGCACGAATGTTGACATTCTTTATGGCTGCTTGCAACCCTAAAATCTAATTTGTTTTGTTCTTGTTGGCAATATTTGGCTCTACAAATTTTCGCATAACGTTGGATATAGCCATCGAGTTAGGTTTTGTTCTGGTTGTGATAGTCTACTTAGTTTCCGCCTTTGCATGCTTGCAGGGTTGTTACTTTGTTTATGTTATTTAACTGTTTGTGGGTGTCACTACTTTTAGTCTGTAAGCCATTTTCCTATAACGTTGGATATAGTCGTCGAGTTAGGTTTTCTTCTAGCTCTGTGTGTTTTGTTGGGCTTATTTCTGAGCTTCACACCGTGCATGGTTTTATTTTGCAAGGTAAGTGCTTATTTAATTTTAAAGTTTTTACCATTTGCAATTCATTGTTTTATTACTTTGAGTCTGCAACGTATTTGTTCACTTTGACAGGAATTTAGGTTTTGAGCTTCACGCCGTGAATGGTTTAAACTTGCAAGGTAACATTTGCTTTTATTTAAATTTTTTTTTGTTTTGTAATGCATTTTTTATACTCGGCTTAGTTTCCCCTTTGCGTGCTTGCAGGGTTGTTACTTTGTTTATGTTATTTAACTATTTGTGGGCGTCACTACTTTCAGTCTGCAAGCTATTTTCCTATAACTTTGGATATAGTCATCGAGATAGGTCTTCTTCTGGCTCTGTGTGTTTTGTTGGGCTTCTTTCTGAGCTTCACGTCGTGCATGGTTTTATTTTGCAAGGTCAGTGCTTATTTATTTTAAAGGTTTTACAATTTGCAATTCATTGTTTTATGGTGTGCGTATTTTTTGTCGTCCTGTGCTTGTAGGATTGGTACTTTTTTATGTTATTTAACTGTTTCTGGACGTGAGTACTTTCAAGGTACATGGCATTGTGTTGTAGGGTAAAACACTTTTTTACCAGGTTAATATTGAGTTGGGTTTGAGCAATGGTTTACGAAACACTTTCATTTGTTGTAGGTTAAAAGGGTTTTAGTTGGGTTTTGATTTGTGGAGGTGATTACTTTGAGTCTGCAATGTATTTGTTCACTTTGACGAGATTTTAGGTTTTTAGCATTCTGTTGCCGATTAAATTCTGGTCTAGGTTAAAAGAATTTTAGTTTGGTTTTGGATTTTGTAGATATTTTAATTGATTTAAGCTTTAATCACCATCAATTGTTTAAGGCTCTATTTCAAACAGGATATTTCTTAATTTAGTTTTGGAACGTTCATTGTTGATTTTGAAGTTTTTCAAATTTGTAGTGCACTTAGTTGTCAAGTTAGGTTTTCTTTTGGTTGTGCTTGTTTTATTGGGCTTCTTTGTGAGGTTCACGCCGTGAATGGTTTGAATTTCCAAGGTAACATTTGCTTTTATTTAAATTTTTTTTGGCGGGTTCTTGCAGCGTTGTTACTTTGTTTATGTTATTTAACTACTTGTGGGCGTAACTACTTTCAGTCTACAAGGCTTTTTTGCATAACCTTGAATATAGTGGTCGAGTTTGGTTTTCTTCTGGCTCTGTGTGTTTTGTTGGGCTTGAATCTGAACTTCACGTTGTGCATGGTTTTGCCTTGCAAGGTAAGTGCTTATTTTATTTTAAAGTTTTTGCAATTCGCAATTCATTATTTCATGGTGTGCTTATTTTTTGTCATGCTGTACTTGGAGGGTTGCTACTTTGTTTATGTTATTTAACTATTTGTGCACGTGACTACTTTCAAGATGCAATGGTTTATAAAACACTTTCGATTTATGTGCATTTTGTTGTAGGTTAAAAGGGTTTTAGTTGGGTTTTGTTGTTTGCAGATATTTATTGATTTAAGCTTTAATCACCATCAATAGTCGAATACGATATTTCTTACTTTGTTTTAATGTTTTCATTCCTGGCGATGTGCATGAATGTGGATTGTTTTGTTGGGCTTGTTTCTGAGGTTCTCGCCGTGAATAGTTTTACTTTGCCTGGTACCTGTTTAGTTTTTTTTAAAATTTTCAAAATTCGTAATGCATTATTTGGTAGCATCCTTATTTTTGACTGTGGTGTGTTTGCAGGGTTGTTACTTTGGTTATGTTGTTTAACTGTTTGTGGACATGATTACTTTCAGTCTTCATTGATCTATTCACTTTGATAGGTATTTAGATCTTGAGCATTCTGTTGCCAATTAAATTCTGGTGTAGGTTAAAAGAATTTTAGTTTGGTTTTGGATTTTCCAGATATTTTTATTGATTTAAGCTTTGATCATCATCAATAGTTTAAGGCTCTATTTCGAACATGATACTTCTTAGTTTAGTTTAATGTTTTTGTTTCCAACCATCTGCACTAATACCAACGTTCTTTATGGCCGCTTTGAACCCTAAAATGTAATTTGTTTTGCTATTCTCGAGAATATTTTGTTGTAAAAATTTTCATGGAACTTTCACTATTGATTTTGAAGTTTTTGAAATTTGTAGTCCATTAATTTATAGTGTGCTTATTTTCCCCACGTGGTGTACTTGCAAGGCTATTACTTTGTTTATGTTATTTAACTGTTTGTGCACTTGACTATGTACATGTATGCATTGGCATGTATTCATGTATAAAAATACATACATGAACGCATGTATATATATATACACATGACACCTATTCACTTTGATAGGCACTATATGTACATATACATGTGTACATATATGTATATACATGTATATACATGCATGTATACATTTACATAAATAGATACATGTACGCATATATATATATATATATATATATATATATATATATATTCATGTATATATATATATATACATATATATATATATGTATACATACATATATATATATATATATATGTATGTATATATATGTATGTATATATATATATATAGATGTATGCATGTATAATATCGTTGAGGAGATCTAATTTGCCTTTCTAACACTTCCATGTTGTAGGGTGGTAAACATATATATATATATATATATATATATATAATATCTTTGAGGAGATCTAATTTTCCTTTCTAACACTTCCTTGTTGTGGGATGGAGAAGTGTTGTATATGGTAAACTGCACAAAATAAATCTTCCATAATCTCAATATGAGAAATATCTTAAAGAGAAGGAAGATATTAAGATCC
Source organism: Cryptomeria japonica (assembly GCF_030272615.1). Lineage (NCBI taxonomy): Eukaryota > Viridiplantae > Streptophyta > Pinopsida > Cupressales > Cupressaceae > Cryptomeria > Cryptomeria japonica. The sequence goes on from NC_081411.1 coordinate 679,069,429, forward strand.
TTACTCCTCAAAGACCAATAGGCAAGTTCACAAAAATATAGGCCCTTATGTATGTAAGGTCAACAATATAGGCGCTTATGTATGTAGGGTTTAGCGCCTAATGAAACATAAAGGATTTGCTAATCTTTTATGTGCATTTAAGGTAAAGGGATGTTAATTAGAGATTCATAGTACAAAATGTACTTGTGAGCCAATTCCTAGGTGAAATCAAAACTTCATGGAGTCTCTGTGAGACAGAAATTTCATGAGCTAAATTTTATCCCATTGGAAGAGAAACATTTTTCTCTACCGTAATCAACACAAATCTTCCCTGTTACTGCTATTTCCACACTACGCATAGTTGTTTTGAGCAAATTCTAAATAGCTAAAAAGAAGGAAAATCAAATTTGGTAATAAACAAATTTATAATACTATTTACCTTAGAAACCTATGTCTTGAGCACTCAACATGGTGTTATTTCATGTACTTCTACTCCTCTTATTGGTTGCAGTTTTTGTTTATCTAAACAATTGTGTTGTGTTCCATTTTTATTTTCAGGTCTTCTTTCTTTGGGTCCTGATTATAGATTGTCTGTTGATAGAGTATGACTTTGGAAACTTAATTTTATTGTGAAAGTATTATTGGAAAGGTCTAATTCTCACTTTTTTGGAACCATATTTAATAAGTAACATTTAGTTTGCCTTTGCACAATGTTGTTTTGTTTTAGATGTTTTGAATTGTTAATCAAACTTGTGGTTCAATGGAAATATTAGAATGTTCTTTATGTGATTATGTTGTAACAATTTTTGCAATGACTTGCTTTCGAAAGTTTGTTTATCATTGCTTTTAGTCTGTAAGGTAAGTGTTTTTTTTAACAAGCTTTTTTACTTTTAAAACATTTAGAACGCCAATACTTTCACTCTACAAGGTAAATGATCTTTGTTTGGCTTTTGACTTCTCATTGTTTGTCATTTATTGTAAAGAACTTTGGGTATAATTTTCCCTTGCCCTGAATATATATGTAGTGTTGATATATGTATATGTACATATATACATATACATATATATACAAATGTATGTATAGGCATGTATACATCTATATATATACACACGTACGCATATATATATGCATGTATATATATATATATACCCATATATATATATATATATGGGTATATATATATATATATATATATATATATATATATATATATATACTTTTATCAAACGTGTGTTTTAATAATTCCATTCTGAAGTCTATAGCATTTATCAAGCCGATAGTTTTTAGTGGGAGAAACCCACCTGCAAAGCGTAACACATTCCACTGACCACCGGAATGTCTTCCAGCTGGCATTTTCCCCCCCGTGGTGATGTGTCCACTGCTCAATGTTTTAGCTCGCATGGTGACGTCTCCTTGTGTTTAGCACATCTGTCCGCTTTCGGTCCCGTCCATGCGTGCGCTCTGTTTTCGAACTGACGCTATCTTTAATGTTTTCGTGCCTGAGAGTGTACACAAATGTCGAGGTTCTTTATGCGTATACCTGTATGCATATAAGTGTTTTAATAAATGCATTTTGAAGTCTGTAACATTTATATATAGAAGTGTGGGTTGCAGCCTGAAAGTAGTCATGTCCACAAATAGTTAAACAACATAAACAATGTAAGCTCGCTGCAAGGATAAACAAATTTTTAGAGTGCCAATACATATGTATATATATATATATATGTATGTATATATATGTATATATATGTATATATACATACATATATATATATATATATACATATATATATATGCACACACACACACACACACACACACATATATATATATGCATATACACATATACGTATATATATACATGTACATATATAAACATGATGTACATATATATATATAATTGTTTTCCTTAGAATGCTTTGTACTGCTGATATATGTATATGTATATACACACATGTATATATATATACACATGTATGTATAGGCATGTATACATGTATATAAATGCACACATGTACGCATATATATATTCATGTATGTATATATACACATGTGCGTATGTATATATATATGGTTATATCAAATCTCTGTTTTAATAACTCCATTCTAAAGTATGTAGGATTTATTGATACAAGTCTGTGTTGTAGTCTGAAAGTAGTCACGTCCACAAATAGTTAAATAACATAAACAAAGTGTATATATAATTGCTTTTCTTAGAATGCTTTGTAGTGCTGATATATGTATATGTACATACACATATGTACATATATATACATGTATGTATAGACATGTATACATGTATATAAATACACACATGTACGCATATATATATATATGCATGTATATATATATATATATGCATGTATATATATATATATATATGTATATATATATATATATATATATATATATATATATATATATATATATATATATATATATATATATATATATAGGCTTTCATCAAATCTCTATTGTAATAACTCCAATTTAAAGTGTGTAGGATTTACTGATATAAGTCTCTATTGTGGTCTAAAAGTAGTAACGTCCACAAATAGTTAAATAACATAAACAAAGTAACAAGCCTGCAAGAATAAATAAATTTGTAGAGTGCCAACACATCTATATAAATATATATATATATATATATATATATATGTATGTATGTATATACACATGTACATATATATACATGTGCATATATATACACATGATGTACATATATATAGCTATTTATCTTACAGAATAAAAGCCTTCATGTGCACACAACAGTAATCACATAAATACTATTGTAAATTAACAACAATGCAATGCAAACGTTAGTAAATAGTTACCTTGCAGAGCAAAATACTTATGATAACAACAAAACAATTACCTTGCAGTCACAAGGTCACAAACCCCATCAAGAAAACATTCACAGGCAGAAGAAAACCTAACTTGACAACTAAATCCAATGTTACAAGAGCAGATAACAAAGTAAGAACCCTGCAAGCACAACATGGAAAAACATAAGAACACTATAAAAAAATGCATTACAAATGCAACAAACTTTAAAAAAAACATTTATCTTGCAGACTGAAAGTAGTCACATCCACAAACAATTAAACAACATAAATAAAATAACAACCCTGCAAGTATAGCACGTGGAAAAAAAATACACACTATAAAACAATGAATTGCAAATTAAAAAAACTTTAAAATAAACACTTACCTTGCAGAGTAGAACCATTCATGGCTAGAAGCTCACAAACAAGCCCAACAAAACACTAAGAGGCAAAATAAAACCTAACTCGACAACTACATCCAATGTTATGTGAAAATTTGCAAAGCAAAATATTTTTGAGAGCAACAAAACAAATTACATTTTACAGTTCAAAGCGGCCATAAAGAATGTCGACATTCGTGCACAACATCAGGGATGAAAACATTAAAGCAAATTAAGAAATATCATAGTCAAAATAAAACCTTGAACTATTGATACTCGTTAAAGCTTAAATCAATGAATATCTCCAAACTGCAACACCCAACTAAAGCCCTTTTAACATGTAGTAGAATGCACACAAACCAGAAGTCTTTCCTAAAGCATTGCTTAAAACCCAATTCAATATTAATCTATAAAGTCAAAATTGCTCAACATTCACATATATATCTCGAGGATCTATACATGAAAAGGACAATTCTCAGTATATTTTTGCAAGCTTGACAATGACAAGGATTGATAGCAGCATTTTGCATCTTGCACAGGAAAACATTAAACACAATGTTGCTACGCAAAATGTTTGCTTAGACTCACACAAATCAGATAACTAACTTTGTGCACATGAAGGCCTTTAATCTCCAAGATAAATAACCACTACCAAATGTTTGACATTTACAACATTATTATATTGCAATCGATGTGTATAATTCTGATTTTGTGAGCAGCTTATTATATCAGATAGACATGTTCTTTCCTTTACTAATTATAAATTCTCATTTTTTAAGTGTCGATGTCTTTAATGTTTTGCTCCCCATCCAAATGCACAAGTGTATTTGATTTCATTTTTGTATTCATTTCACAGACCCTTCGGACTGTAAAACTGAATAGATACCTTGCAGAGTGAAAGCATTCATGTCCATACTTCAATATATATCCATGTATATATATAGATATGGATTGTATATTTCAGATGTATATGTATACATATATTTACATCTATATAGGCATGTATACCTGTATATACACACATGGATATATATATACACATACTCTAAATTAAATCAAACTAAGCACTTGTCTTGCAAAGTGAAAGCATTGCCTACATGTAAATGTTAGGCCCAATATGGAAAGCTATTGTACCAAGAGGAGAGGGGTGAATCAGTACTCCAAAAATTTTCTTTAATAATAACCTTACTGTTATGCATAAACAAAATAGTGCAATAACATAAAATAAATTTAAAACAAACAGATAACAATCATACATGATTCACTCCATAACACATATATTTTGGTCTCGCATAAACTCTTGGTTAGAGAGAAAAACTGCGGTGGGGATGGCACCCACAACTTCACTACTGCAATAATAAAGATTGCTTGGTTAGAGCTACATTTAGCTATTTCTGATAGCTTACCATGTTAGGAGTAACAAGATCTATTAGATCTACCTTACTAAAGGATTTCACAACACTATATAAATGATGCACCTAGTTAGAGGATTTACAATTTATAGAATTGGTTAGAGTTTTTTACCCTGTTAAAGGTATCTCTTACAACTTCAAAATATTACAATAGAGTCATTACAAATATCTGCAACTTTACATCTGAAATGTTATAGTAGATTCTATGTGCTCAGAATAAGATTATCTATCTTGTAGCATACCTCGGTAACCCATATTGTAACTCGGTAAACCCTTCTGTTTACTTTGTTCTTCGACTGTTCACTGATAACCTTCTCGATGACCTCTTTGTGTCTTTGTAATGGTCTTCCTTCATGCATACACACACATACACTCATACACACTCATCCATACTCATTTCTCTCTTCCCATGCTATATAAATAGATCTCTTACAGCGGTGATCTAATTCATTGATTCGATCTTACAAAAAGATTCCTCGAATGAATATCTAAACAAAATATTTCATTGGTTAGTTTGACCTTGTAATCAAACATAATCTTCTAGTGCAATTTCCAATGTAAAAACGGTTAGATGTGCCTCAATCTTGTAACACGTTTTCATGTGCATGTCTAGGTTCAATGTATCTGGTAAAACGTTTCACTTAGTGAATATCAACTTAGTGGGTTATCTTTACTACTCGGTAAACAGCTTGGTGAATACTGCGTTCTGTAACTGCTTTCTTTTGTAACCGACTAGACTGTTCATACTGACTTCTCTGTGTGTACCGACTGCATGATTCAGTAATACTAATCGACTAGAATATATAGTATGAATTTGAATATAAAACTAATGGCAATTTGATAAGTAGTAACAATCTCCCCTTTTGACATTAGTTGAGATGTTTGACAAAAACTACTTTCAAAGTCATAACTCAAAAACTATATACTTGCAAAATGACTACACTTGAAAATATATACAATAGTCAATGAAATAGTATATGCAGATATACTCCCCTTATCATTATTCTGTACATAACTTTGAATTTTGCTGCTCGGTTCAATTCTGTGCTTGAGTGCTCTGAATGCTCTATATAATCTGCTCGGTATACTCCTCTTGTATACAATACTCAAAACTGTGTTACCAAAACTATATCACTCTCAAAATATAGAATTACTCCCCCTTTGTCAGGTATTACTTTCCTCTATTAGTATCATAATATTACTCCCCCTTTTTGACAAACATCAAAAACTTAATTTCCATCTGGAGGTGGTATCTGATAAAAAATAGACTTATACTTGGTCTAGGCGTTGGTGAGGGCGACTAAGAGTGAATCCTTTACACTTTCCATTAAGGAATTTTGTGCTTGAATATCAGCTAAGAGTGATATTAAGCCATCAAGAGTGCTTCCCTCTTGTGTAGTTGATAGGCGTGTAGCTCTATTGATCTGTTCTTTTACTGATGAGAGATGAGGAAGGAATAATGTCTGAAGGGTCATTATGTCCATCCTAATTTTATGCTCTTCATTCCTGAGCTCTAACTGTTGAGCCATGAGCTGTTGAAGCTTTGTATAAAAATGCTAAACTAAATTAGGCTCGGTGGTCAACTTAGTTGAGAGATCAATGATCTCTTTCTCAATTGCATCAGTTTTATTTTTGACATCTTTAATGAATAAGGAAAATGTACATAGTTTCTGGAATAAATAAAGAATATGCTTGAGTTGAGGGGACAACTTAGCAATGAATTTGACAAGTTTTACCTTGCCAACAGCAATGGATTTCTATACTTCCTCTATCATTTTAGCAGTAATCTCTTTATCCTTGAGCTTTCTTAAGTACTCAGATGCATCAACTCCAGATGTTTCAATTTGATTTAGGAGTTCATCCAATTGAATATGGATGGCTGCATCGGTTGACACTGTTGCTGAAGGTAGCATTTTTGTTAGTAGTGTCCTAACCTTCTGAAGTACTTTAGTCTTCTTTTGTATGGCCATTTGGTTCTCCTATTCGGCCTTTGCTTTGCATAGTTCACCGAATTCAGTGAGTGCTTGCCCTTTCAATTTGGAGATGTCTACATTGGGCAACACTATCGATAAGTCAAATTTGAAACTATGCTTTCTCACCTTCCTTTCTTTTCCTTTGGTCGGTGGCACTAAAACAAGTTCTTGAGAGGCTTGCTGACCCTCGGTAGGTTGCTCGGTAGATGCAACACTTTGGTTGGTTCCTGTAGCCGTTGTAGTGTCCTTGGGTGGCTCGGTGCTAAGGGTCTTAGTTGTAACATTTGCAGTGCTTGTCTGTGATGGAGATGTCTGATCTTTGGTTGTATCATTTGCTGCTTTAGATTTGGTACCTTCGGTGCCTTGCTCTATGTCCTTGGGAGCTTCGGTTGAGATAGATGGCTTCACCGATGGATAAGGTTGAACTTGTTCTAAGATAGATTCACTAGAGACAAGTTTTGCATAGGTAGTACCTTCAATCATTTCCTGCTCCGGTTCTGCTTCTTCCATTACATCTTCATCAATTTGAATAGTGTCAGCCGGGTCTGGACCTTGCTCGGTGACATCTAGATCTTGCTCAGTGACATCAACAATTTCAATTTGAGATTGTTCATCGACATCCTTTTGTTTGAAGATCTCCTACCACTTGGCTTTTGTCTCATTCTCCACATCAATGTATAGCCCATTCATCAATTTTAAGGCTCTTTATTTGACAAGAAATTTAGAATTGTATGTGGTCAAATGCTCCTTGATTTCTGCTATGGACATATCAGGAAATAGATGGACTAGACTTCTTTCTCTTATTTTTTTCTTTGATTCCATTGCATATTTCCATCTGTTATCAATATGTAAGTATAGTTCACTCAGAAGTGACTTTGCTAGTTCTAATGGAGCTAGCCGAAACTTCAGAAGTGTACAGATGATAGCTTCTTCAATCTGTCGCTTCTCATCATTATTCCTAGTCTCATACTTAACATATCTAAATCCTGCAAATCCACCATATTCTTTAAGATTGGCACAAAAAATTTCAACACTGTGAATATTTATCTTTTTGCTTTTCACAATCTAGAATTTATTTGCATCATCAGACTCTGTATCACTTGACTCTTTTGCCAAAATGAGTCTCCGAGTAGATTTCTTATAGGTCTTAGTTACCTTTGGTGCAGTAACACACTTTTGCTTCTTACTCGATGATGCAGCTGATGCTCTAGTGTTGGGTCTCTTTGTTGGTGGGGTCGGTAGGGCCTTTGAGATGTCCTGTTTCTTTCTTTTCAGAACTTTACCCTTAGGCAACTCTATGCTTAATGTTATTGCTACCTCTTGAGCTTTTGATTCCTCTTCGGTAATGGCAAGATTGCTTTTGACAGGTGTAGAGGAGGACTCTTCTCTGAATTTATCAGATAAAACCTTTATCATTTTTGTAGCTTTTCTTGTAGCCTTAGGTACTACAATGCTCATTTTTACTTTCTCCTTCACCTCCTCATAGGTTCCATACCTTAGTTTGGTTGCATGCCTTGGCAATGATAAATAGGCATCAATTTGTTGCTGTGTAATATCATAATCAATCTCGTAACCCATTGGTTGCAATGATTGAGTCCTCGGTTCAACAACATTTACATAACAATAATCAGTGTCGACCTCAAAACATATATTGTCCTTGTATTTTTCTACTAGCTGTGGTGAAATCCTGTACTTGTTGTGCATTTTCTCTTGGAACTTGCTGATTAATCATCCATGATATCATTAAAGTTATCACCTAACTTCTTGATGAAGTCATTGATCTGATGGGTGATAGGTCGGTGTAGCTCCCATACTACTTTATTGACTGAGGGAAAGAACTTCTCAAAGTAGAAAAACATACATACAAGTAGTGAATTGAAATTTAGTGTATTTGCCGAGTTCTTCTTCGACTTCCTTATTGTGTTCAAGTTCTCAAACAAGTTCTTTAGTAGCACTTCACACAAGTCTACTTTCATTCCCTTCTTCACTATTTTGTAGGCCAAGTCAACTACAGCACATGGTACACTGTTTTCCCTTGTAGATTGGAAGAAATAGTAACCAATACTCTAATTGCAAACTTGAGTTCTGCATCAGTGACATTATTCAATTTCAGTCCTCGGTAATCAGATTCTACTCTAGTTAGACTGATTAGCTCTTTTTGTGATATCATTTTCTGTGCTCGTGCATGATCATAGATGGGATACTCGATGATCAGGTGAATGACTTCCTTAGTGATCTTAAACGGTTGCTCCTGTAGCCACATGAAATCATCATGTACTTTGCTCAAGATAAACTTAACCCACTAGGGTTTGAACACATGGGGATAGACTAGGGCTTCAGTTAATCCCTTGATTTTGATATGCTCAAATTTGCTATCTAGTTTGCCATCAGTGCAAAGTTCATCATATGTGTCACTAATCTCAACATGACTGAGTTCCTCAACACGACATTTGGTGAAGAATCTAACATCTTCTACTAACAAGACTTGATTCGGGATGAGTGAAAATGCAGTTTTGTCATTCAGTTTAGAGGCAACTTTGGGAGTTAAAGAATATTTCAGTGAGGGCTTCTCCACATTTTTTACAACTACGGGGTCTTGGATCTTGGGCACCATGGTAGGTTTCGGGTAAGATTTGACAAATTATCCTTAGGGTTTACAAACGACTGACGCTTCACACTCGATGGACAATAGCAATTTGACTAGATCGGAAACCAGCTAAATAGTGAATAGATTTGATGTAAATACCTTGAAATTCGCTCTAAATGAAGTTTGATCACTTTGATTCGCTCTACTTTGCTTCTCAAAAACTTGGTGAATGAAAATGACCACGAAAACACTTTTAAGTACTCAAAAATACCTTATCGAGCTTCGTGCAAGTTAGGTCAAGACATTAAATGCACTCGGTTCACCTTTTACCGATTGACTCCTTTTTGTGTTTTAACCGAGTAACCAACTTTCCTTTATTAATTGACTTGACAGGTTTCTTGTATACACCGACTTGACAGGTTTCCTGTATAGTATATAAACTGACTAATTGCATCTTAACTATGAAGATTTTGAATATTGTACATAATAGAATAGGAACTGTTATGATTTAACCTTTAGAGAATGCAGTCCCTTCATACCTTTTCTTGACTAATTTGAAATAGGTGCACCTAACTCGGTAGGTAAGGTGCTTTTTTCATCTGACATAGTTTCCTTCGTTTTCCAAATCATCTTGAATTTTTCTTTTATCTCTTCAGTGTCTCTTCTAGGTTGATCTTTGCAATCTCCAGCTAAATGTCCAACTTTGTGACAATGAAAACATGCCATACCAGGATTTCTCCATGATCTTCGGTTGTTCATTCCAAACCTTATAAAACAGTTGGCACTAAAATGTCCATATCTTCCACAACATTCACACCATATCCTTGTATTGTAATCCCATGGTACTGCTGCATATTGTCGGTAAGGATCTGTGTCAGTTTGGTAACCTCTAGTGTTTGCTCAGTGTGGATACCGCATGTAGTTCTTTTGCTTAGACCAGCACTTCTCGGTACTATGTCCATATCTATTGCAGTTTCTACAAAACCCTTTGAATTTTGCCTTCTAATAGTTGTTAATAGACTTTGTCCTACATTGATTAGATGTGTGACCATATATATTGCAATTGTAACAATATCCATTGGGCTTAGTGATATTCGGTTGCTTACCTTTTCTGATTTGGCATATGTTGGCAGTATGACCTTGATTTCCACAGTAGTAGCAAATAGACTTCTTCTTTTTGATGTTATTCCTATTTCCAACTTGCTTTGATGATTCTCCTCTCTCGGTAGTATGAATTCCTTTCTCAGTTGATTCTTTTCCTTTGTAACCGAGTCCTCCATCTTTGTAGGGTCTTCTTGTATTCAGTTGTTCATCCAACATCTTTGATGCTTCATAACTTTTCCCCAATGTTTCTTTGGATTTCTTCTCTGTTTCAAGTTCACCAGTCAACCTTGATACTTCAAGTTTCAATGATTGATTTTCATCATTCTTTAGAATTGGTTCATGATGTGCATAACCTAGTTGATCTGTCATATTTTGTTGAATACCAGTTAACCTTATGATTTCATCATCCTTATCAGATACTAGAGCTTCAAGTTGTTGTTTCTCCCTTTGTAGATCTCTTGCTTTATCCTCAGCTATCCTTAATGCATCTAGATTTTCAGTCATCTGTGTACTGAAATGTTCATGTTCTCTTTTCATTGCTTTTAGTTGATCAACCAATGCTTTGTTCTTTTCTTTCAACATTCCAATCATTTCTTCAGTCTCTTCAGATATACTGTTCTCAGATGATGTCTCGTTTTGTTCCACTAGCTCTTGAGAATCCTACAAGTCATCAGATAATCTTCTCCTTACTTTTAGAGATTTTTGCATTTGCCTTTGCATGTTTGCAATCACTTGATTTGCATTATCTAGCTCTTCTTGTAGATACACAATCCTCCAAGATTTTTTGTAGCCTTCCACTGATAAGATCTTTCTCTTTAGGTAGTTAAACCCTTTTCCAAGATTCAAGATCTAATACCAATTGTTAGGCCCAATATGGAAAGCTAACATACTAAGAGGGGAGGGGTGAATCAGTACTCCAAAAATTTTCTTTAATAATAACCTTACTGTTATGCATAAACAAAATAGTGCAGTAACATAAAATAAAGTTAAAACAAATAGATAACAATCATACATGATTCACTCCATAACACATATATTTTGGTCACATAGAAACTTTTGGTTAGAGAGAAAAATTGCGGTGAGGATGGCACCCACAACTTCACTATTGCAATAATAAAGATTGCCCAGTTAGAGCTACATTTAGCTATTTCTGATAGCTTACCCTATTAGGAGTAACAAGATCTATTAGATCTACCTTACTAAAGGATTTCACAACACTATATAAATGTTGCACTTGGTTAGAGGATTTACAATTTATAGACTTGGTTAGAGTTTTTTACCTTGTTAAAGGTATCTCTTACAACTTCAAAATATTACAATAGAGTCATTACAAATATATGCAACTTTACATCTAAAATGTTATAGCAGATTCCATGTGCTCAGAATAAGATTACCTAGCTTGTAGCATACCTCAGTAACCCATATTGTAACTCAGTAAACCCTTTTGTTTACTCTATTCTTTGACTATTCACTGATAACCTTCTCGGTGACCTCTCCGTGTCTCTGTAACAATCTTCCTTCATGCATACACACACATACACTCATACACATTCATCCATACTCATTTCTCTCTTCCCATGTTGTATAAATAGATCTCTTACAGTGGTGATCTAATTCATTGCTTCGATCTTACAAAAAGATTCCTCAAATGAATATCTAAACAAAATATTTCATTGGTTAGATTGACCTTGTAATCAAACATAATCTTCTAGTGCAATTTCCAATGTAAAAATAGTTAGATGTGCCTCAATCTTGTAACACGTTTTCATGTGCATGTCCAGGTTCAATGTATCTAGTAAAACCTTTCACTCGGTGAATATCAACTCGGTGAGTTATCTTTACTACTCAGTAGCCATGAGACAATACTCGGTAGACAACTCGGTGAATATTGCGTTCTGTGACTGCTTTCTTCTATAACCGGCTAGACTGTTCATATCGACTTCTTTGTGTGTACCGACTGCATGATTCAGTAATACTAACCGACTAGAATATATAGTATGACTTTGAATATAAAACTAATGGCAATTTGATAATTAGTAATAGTAAATTCATTCTGAAATTTATATATCAAAAAAAAAAGTTATCACAACTCAAAGTTGGCGCATTAGTCAATTTATAAAGCTTAAAGTATTCATCTAATTATTACAAGTTTTTATAATATGTCAATACTAAATTCGTTACAATTTACAAAAAAAAAAAATGATCTACTTAAAGATATGTTGTATTATTCTTCTATGTTCACTTTTTTTAGTAATGCATTTCCATTCTATCATTCCAAGAAAAAACAACCACACTAACACAATCAAATTTCAACAATGGATAGAAGATTCAAAGAAACAAAGGACATCAACAATGTCATTGAAAGCATGTTGCAAGAAAGCAACAAGTTAAAGACCAACCTCAGAAAGATAATTCAGCACTACGAACATAACTCACCAAACCAAATAACATAGAACCTCTCTACATCTTGTAGTGCTATAACAACCATACATAGTATTGAATTAGTGCCTTTACCAATACCAAGTACTGAACAATTAACTGATCCAATAGTTATTTTCACATTGGGAGACATAAAATTTAAATTGACTGATAACGTGCTTGGATGGGTTGCTTGGGTTGAACCTGTGTTTTTGTAATTATTGAATCTTTGAAAAGTTACATTCATATTTTGATTATCATTCGAAACAAACAGATGCATCTCATATTTTGAATGATCTTTGATGAGATGAACTCATATTTTGTTAACATGTTCTCAAATATGTAAATCATAAAGTGAAACTACAATTCATCATGCTTATAATTTACTTTTAATTGTCAAAAGGTATATATGCACAATGGCATCTTCAGCAGCCACCTTTGAACTAATAGAGCACTCCACAATTGATAATTTGGTAAGCTAAATTATCAAAGCTTTTCAATAATTTGGTAAGCTAAATTATCAAAGCTTTTCAAAATAGAAAGCTTTTATGCTCTTTTTTTTGACAATACATCTCTCTTTTCCATACCATCCTTTTCATTACCACATGCATCCTCTTTTCATATCATAGTGCAAATGTAGATGAATACTCTATAGATAGCATAGCTTGATTACATACTTTACTAACACAAGCTTTACATTAACAAGAAAGCAAATATATGACCTACTTAACGTTTAAATTAAATCTTCTATATTCATATTATTTTTTGTAGGCAAAAACCGAAGAATATGCCCCTACCCCTTTTTCAATACAATCTATCAATGCTGGGGATGACCTTCCTTCAACATTGATACAAGTTTTGTCATTTCAGAAAATGCAGAACAACACAGATGACACTGACAGACATAAATTAGTGTTATCTGATGGCACATACATGCAGTTGGAAATCTTGCCGTCTAAATATACTATTCTGATAGATTCAGATATTTTAAAAATAGGCACAATAATCCAATTATCGAGTTATACATGCGGATACATATGGAACACAAGGTAGGAAACAAACTATGGTTATTAAATACAATATGTTTCATCTCCTTTTAATTTTGTTTAAGTATAATTAACAGTAATTTAAAAAGAAGTCTTTTGTTTTCACAGGACTATTGTAATACTTAGTCTGGAAGTGAAACAAAGTGATTGCCTGTTCTTTGGTAAACCAGTATATCTATTCAAAGAACAACAACCACAAATAATGTCTGAGGATAGACCATCAACATCTAAATGATCTCTTCAGTTTGCCACTGAATTGCCATCTCCGCAAACAACAACTTTTGAAAATATAAACCTTGTCAAAAATTTGAATCCATACCAGAATAAATGAACAATCAAAGGGAGAGTTACTCATAAATGCCCTATTAAGGCATATAGCACAACCACCAAAAATGGCCATGTGTTTAGCTTTGACATTGTTGACTGCGAGGGCTCTGAAATTAGAGTCACATGTTTTGATGAAATAGCTCAGGTACACTCTAACCGTGTGGACGCAGGTTCACATTATATTATTTCAAAGGGATCCATTAAGGAGTCAAATGTGACGTACAACAAACTAAACAATCATTTAGAAATCATCTTGTCAGATGCATCCATATTGAAACGTTGCAACAACGAAGAACAAGCAGATCAACAACGTCCTCTTTTCATGCCCATTAGTGAATTGTTTCCTCTAACAAATAACATGTTGGCTGACATAATTGGCCTTGTTTTATACATTGGAGATATCATTCCAATACATAGGAAAGATGGCAGTCAAACATAGAAATGTGTTGTTAAAATTAATGATCTATCTGGTTCAACAATTGGCATCAACCTATGGGGTCCAATGGCAGACCGAAAAGGCCTAGAATTGAAAAATATGTTAACCGATGATAGTGTAGTTATCCTTGCTTTGCGTAATGCTCATGTTGGCTATTTCAATGGGAAGCTCATAAACATAACAGCTGCAACCACATTACATATCAACCCAACTTTTCCAGAAGCAGAACCTCTAACATTAAGAGGAAATGAGCCTTTGCTTGTTGTACCCTTTGTTGCAGAAACTATCCACATAGATGGGAAATATACCAGAATGAATATTTCTTCAATCCGTGAGAGGATGAGTATCAAACCAGAAACAATTCAGACTACTTTGCTAGCTGTTCTACGTTTTGTGAATGTAACTGACCAAAATTTCTATTATGCAACTTGTCCACTAATAGTCAATGGAAGGCCTTGCAAAAAAAATGTACACAACAAGTTGATGATTCTTGGTTCTGCTCTAGATGTGAAATGACTATGCAAGACTGTAATTATAGTTACCTCTTGCTAGTAAAGTTACAAGATGCCACAGGTACTCTATGGGCCACAACATTTGATGAGGGTGGCATTCACTTGCTACACAAATCTGCAAAAGAGTTGTGCGCACTACAAAATGATGCAACAACAATAGAAACACCTTGCTTAGAGATTAAGAGACTATTGTCACATCACTATTCATTCACACTGCAGGTTTCCACTGACACATATAATTCAGAATCAAAGATGAAAGTCACAGTCAATAAAGTCTCTCTTGTTGACTTCAAAGTTGAGTGTCATGCACTACTTGTAGAAATTGGCCACCTATGTACGCAGGCTTAGAGTTATAACGCATCTTTCCTGATTATTAAACTTTCAGTTTACAATACAATTATTACATTAGATAATTTATATATTTAATAGTTTTACATATACAAAAAATTACCTTTTACAAACGCATTGCTAATTCTGTAAATATCTATACGTACATTTCTTACATCTATCTCTTATCTCTTTGAAAGTTTTTCCTCTTGACATAAGTTATTTTCACTCATACTCATTACTTTTAAATGTACTAAATTCTATCTTATCAACAGAAAAATTTATACATATATGCACATATATCTTTTTTTTTTTATAATATCTATTTATATAACTATACAACATCAAAATTATTCATAGTTATAGAATTCTACAGATATACAAGTATACTTATATATGTACATATCTATATATAAGTATTCATAGTTATAGTCTTTTTTATATATACATGTGTAGTTATATATGTGCATATGTTCATATACAGAACTTTGAATTTTTAAATGATACGTGTATATACATGTGTATATGTATACATACATCTGTATATATTAGAAATTACTATATCTGTGCATATCTATATTACAATTTGATAGATCTGATACTTAATGTTAAGTACAGATGCCAAGCTAATAAGATGAGAGGGGGGGGTGAATCATACAACCTTAATCTTCCATAAAAACAACAGATTCAACAAAACAACAGAATAGATCACTACATGTACAAATAAACATCATGAAACCACTTTACATACAGAACAAATCCTCTAAAGTCACATAACCATAGATGAAGCAATTTTCAATTCTCATACATTCTTAATACATACTTCAAAGTTAACTATCTTCAATTATGAAAATTCTGACATACCTCTACTCTCTTTGAAATATTAGATATCTATCTAGCCTTGCCCCAACAAATTGATGCTATCAAATTGAAGAGAAGCCAGACCAATAGAACTTACTATACAAAGAACAGAGCCAATATCCCCAGGAAATGACAATTGAGACATCATGCACTACACAGACCTGGCAATAACTCAGGAAAGTTATTACAAATAGAAAACAATGATCTTGAGCAAATTAATGGCAATCAAACATATTCTACTGCTCCTAAACTTGCCGTGAAGACTCTTTCATTTCAAAATACATTGTCTAATTTCCACAAAAGGATTGATATGTTAGAGGTCACATAGCCATGTTCTGTTTGTAAAGAAATGTATGTGGGCATGACTATTAAAAAAGTCAATCACATACTTATGTGCATGAGATGTTATGGTGAAAAAGGGCTCTGCCGTTTCTCATTATCAAACAATATGGACCCAGGTGAGCAACCTTTTGTTTTAAAGTCTCTCTCTCAAGTAGAAGAAATGCTCATATCAAGAATTGCCCCTGTTTTACAAGTAACACATGCAAGGGGAGGCCAATACAAATATTCTAGCCATACAATAAACTTCCCACAAGATATTTCTGAAATTGCAATAACATTACCTCGTCATATTAAACAATTAGAAATTCTTATTGTCCGTAGAACCAATTTGCAAGGATTAACTTATGACTGTTATGTGAATAGATTTCACGTCATGAATGCATTGGCTTACAAAATGAAACATGATCAATACTACAAGGATGTAGTCGTTGATCTAGATGCAGTGCATCTATTGCCAGACTAGTCCACTGACATTACAGAGCTACTGCATTCAGTCGATCCACTGCAAGAAGATGTTGTTCAAGATACTTCCACTCTGCCAAATATTCACATTGAAGAACAAATAGGGGAGAATACTTCCTCATTTATCCCAAAATTGCCATCATCAATACCAGAACTTGATGCCATAAAAAACATCCTCCATCTAGACAACAGCAACAACAATGTTATTCCTTGGCCACAAATCAGTACATCACCCATCAATGAGTACAATACAAAGGGCCTCCTTTCCATGGCATTCCCAACACTTTTCCCTTCTGGAATGGATTTACCACTACAACAAAGAACAAAGCATGTACACTTACATCAATATGCTTTGCACCTGATCAAATATTATGATCAAAGATTTGGGCAACATGTTTGCTTTAGATATTATATCTACAATCTTATGATGAGACATCAATCCCAACAATCAGTTGTTATCTTCATTAAGACTAATCTAGAAGATAGTCTTCCACACAACCTTCATGGCCTAAAAGAATACTTACAAAATACACCCTCAAGTGAATTGCCAAATCATATCATGTGATATGCAGCCTCGTTGCATGCTACACAAGCATTTTGGGGAAAATCCTAGCGTGATCTTACATCCATGATAGAATAGTTAGGTACACCTACCCTGTTCTTTACCTTAAGCTCAGCTGATACAAAATGGCCAGACTTGCATAATTTATTGCCAAAAACAAAGTCAACTCCTGAACCCAACAACAAAAGATAATTTATTGAAAATTTAGTCAATAATCCACACATTACAGCCTTATACTTGCACTTAAGATTTCAAATCTGCCATGATGAAGTAATTGTCAAAGAACTAAAAACTATTGACCATTGGTACAGATATGAATGGCAACACCAAGGATCTGCACATATACATGGCTTTCTTTGGTTACCAGAAGCACCAAATGTCGATAACCTTGATTGGTCAGATCCTGCAAGTATCCAATCAATTAAACACTTCTTTGACCAGTACATTACAACATGGAATCCACGCCCTGAAGAAGATCACTTGAACAAACAATATATGCCTGCAACTTCAGATCCATATCTTGCAGATACAAAGATCATTTCCAAGTCTGATCCTTGCACTAATTATACAGAGTTGCTCAATGTTGTTCAACAACATACCAAGTGTTCAGAGTATACCTGCTTGAGGAAAAAAAACTCAACCCTTCAATGTGAGTACAAAGCTCCTTGGCCTGAACAACATGAATCATCATTGATATTAGATGACAACAATAACCCATCATACAAACTAGCAAGGAATGTCAATCATCTAAATGTACACAACCCAACCATGCTCGCCATATGGAGGGCTAATGTTGACTGTCAACCTGTCTGCTCCAAAAAAGCAGTTCTACAATATATCTCGAAGTACACATCCAAAACTGAACAGAAGTCAAAAAGTTATACTAATATCCTGAAACACATAGTTGAATCAACAAATTCAAATGATACAATTCTCTTGGCATACCAAAGACTATTGATGGGAATTGTTGCTAATAGGGACATTAGCACACAAGAAACTTGTCACATGCTATTTAAACTCCCATTGATATCTTGCACACACCAATTTGTAACACTCAATGTTGGCAAAAGAATATTTCAACAAATAGCTAATTGTGATGAAGGATCTTAAAGCTTAATATCTTACATCTCAAACTACATGAAACGACCATCAAAATTAGCAAACCTGACTCTACTTCATTCAGCCCAGCTATATACATATTTTGATCAGCATAAATCATGTAAATGGATGAAAAGAAAGCTACCAGCAATTGTAAATGTCTACCCACACCACAAATCTTTACCTTTAGAAGAGGACAATAGTTTTGAAAGTTTCTGTTGGAGTGAATTACTTCTTTACAAACCATTTCGAATCATTCCTCTACATATAGGGAACTTAGTTGAAGAAATTATAATGAATTGGAAACATCTTCAAGGTATAGATTACATCCGCTAGCATGTAAATAGTTTTGAAGAACACATAACAATAGAAAATGGTGAAGAGCTATAACGAGAAGACATTCAACAATCTACTCATGAAGATCTGTACGAATGGGAGTTCCTATCACAAATGGGAGTGTCAAACAACTTTGACGTTGCTACTCTTCAAATGCTTGGCAAACATGATTTTGATCTACACTTTGATTGGATTTCTTCTATACCTGCTAAACCACTGCATTCAAAAGCATCTCAATTTATTTTAACAGAGAAAAGCCAGGCACCCCACATCCTTTCCAACCCGCATTTAAATGCACCTACTAACTATGAGCTTGCAAGAAACCAAATTATTGCACTTGATATCATTAAAACTCATGCTGAACAGAACTTGCATTCTTCACCATTACGGTTAATCATTCAAGGCACAACAAGCACTAGAAAATCATTTCTTATTGACTACATATAGAGACAACTAAGTTCAAATTTAGAACCTGCACGATACCCTTTGCTTGTACTAGCACCAATAGGTGTTTCCACATATAATATCCAAGCAACCACAATCCATGTTGCTCTCTGCATACCCATTCAAGAATACAAACCCTTAACAAGCCATTCCCTATTAATGTTTCAAGAGCAATGCAAACATTTATGTTACATTTTAATAGATGAAATGAGCTTTGTTGGCCCTCAATTACTCATTAAGATTGATAAAAGATTGCGAGAAGTTTTTCCCAGCAGACAACATAAATCATTTGCAGCTATCTTAGTCATTTTGGTTGGTGATCTTGCACAAATTCTCCCAATTATGGATAGGCCATTATACGCATCTCACTCAATGGTACTAGCTCTATGGCACACATTCAATATGGTTGTGACCTTGGATATTACATTTCATCAACAAGGCACAAGTTCTTGATAGATAAGTTTTCGTGAAATGTTACTTAATATCCGCAATACAAAACCATTGCAAACAGACTGGGAATCCCTCCAATTGTGGTCCACCCATGCTTTGACACTTGATCAGAATAACCACTTCAGCTAACAAAAGCATTTGTTTGCAACAAATGCAGCTTCAAGTGCACACAACATAAAAATGTTAACACAATTGCACGTGCAACAACAATCATTGCCCATCAAAGAGATAAGCAGGCACACCAAGAAGAACAACTAGCATTTGAAATTCTTCTTTCTATATACTAGGAAATTATGCTTATTGCAAATTTATGGATAGAAGTTGGCCTTGTAAATGGTGCTTTGGGTCAAATCAAACGAATTATTTACAATGCAGCTTCCAAACCACCTGATTTGCCTAAATATGTGATTGTTCTTTTCAAACATTATACTAGGCCTTAATGGGATCCACAAAATGCAAAACATGTGCCTATTCCACCAATTACTAGAGGAAACTGCACACAAATTCCACTAGCAATGGCCTGGGGCATTACTATTCACAAATCACAGGGGTTAACATTAGACTTTGCCATAGTTGACATTGGCAAAATAGAGAAACAAGGCCTAACATTCACAACACTTTCAAGAGTAAAAGTAATTGAACACCTACGTATACAACCAGCCTTCACCTACCAAAGGTACTCACACTTGAAAGGTGCAACATCAACAATTCTTCGAAAGGCTGAGGAAGCCCACTTGCTTGAGCTGTCGCACAGAACAAAAGAAACATACCTACAGAACAAACACAATCAGGTATGCAAATCACATTTTCATTATGTTTTCACGTATTGTATATCTTCTATTCAATGTATCAACCCAAAACAATATTTGTACTTTTCAGGTTCAACAACACAACTAACGTCTATGAAATTGAAGAGCCCTTTTACATGTCCCAACTCTACAACAAAAGGTACATATCTAACACCCACTTCCTATTCAACGATTTTGTTGCTTTCAACAAATTTTTTCCCTGCTATTTACCAAAATTACTTTCTCATATATTATTATTTATCATAGGTTCCAATGCAACCCAACAAAGAAAGTTGTAAAATATATGAATATAACAATTACAAATATTAGCCACTTGTTCAATGCATTTAATATCCACTAATGATGTTCTAATATAGGGTTCTTACTTTCTTTATGTTCTTTTGTTGTTTGTGCACCTGACCACTTTCAATTTGCAGAACACCTCTTCCCTTTCACGGGTATTACGGTTTCTGAAGGTTAGCTTTCAATAAAGAACAACATCAAGGTATGTAAACCTTACCAAGTTGTTCAATACATTTAATATCCACTACTATTGTTCTAATACATATTATTTGCAATACTCTTCAGATTTTCTGTGACGTACTTCTAGGGTTCTTGCTTTGTTAACAATGTTCTTACTTTCTTTATGTTCTTTTGTTGTTTGTGCACGTGACCACTTTCAATCTGCAGGACACCTCTTCCCTTTCACAAGTATTATGGTTTCTGAAGGTTAGCTTTCAATAAAGAACAACATCAAGGTATGTAAACCTTACCCAGTTGTTCAATACATTTAATATCCACTACTACTATTCTAATACATATTATTTGCAACACTCTTCAAATTTTCTATGATGTTCTTCCAGGGTTCTTTCTTTGTTAATAGGGTTCTTACTTTCTTTATGTTCTTTTGTTGTTTGTGCACGTGACCACTTTGAATCTGCAGGACACCTCTTCCCTTTCATAGGTATTATAGTTTCTGAAGGTTAGCTTTCAATAAAGAACAACATCAAGGTATGTAAACCTTACCCAGTTGTTCAATACATTTAATATCCACTACTACTGTTCTAATATATATTATTTGCACCACTCTTCATATTTTCTGTGACTTACTTCCAAGGTTCTTGCTTTGTTCATGTTTTTTAACTATTTGTAAATTTGACCACTTTCAGTCTGCAAGGCACCTATTCACTTTTACACATATAATGTTTTCTACTGGTATTTGCTCACTATGTCACTCTTTACAATTGGTAAGTATTATACTTTCTCATTCACATTCCTTTACACCTTCAAGTTCTTTGATTGAATAATTGAGTATAATCTAATAATGCAAAAAACGTATTATTTGCAACAACCTTAAGATTTTTCATCCTGTGCTTGCAGGTTTCTTACTTTGTTTAGGTTGTTCATCTATCTCTACACATGTTCACTTTTTACATATTATGGTTTGTGAAGGTTTTCAATTCATAACTATTATTCTTTTCAACATTAACTACCTTCTCTCTTTAACATCCCTTCACACTTTTAGGTTTTCTTCACTCAAGAATACAACTTTCCATAAAGAACAACACCCAATACACCAATGTCAATACTATCAAGGTATGTAAATCTTTTCAGAATACAATAATTAACTTACTTTCACTTCTTCAACCAAATTTAATTATTGATTTCAAAAACTTATCTGCAGAAAAGATCTCTCACAACAAACAAATACTGACATGAATGATAGGTGACATTCCAATTCTACCATTTCACATCCATCAGGTACTATATTACTAAAAATTACTACATTTCAGATTTTCAAGGTTTTAAAAGTATTTAACTTCACCAAGCTTACATGTTATGCAAATCTAACTTATATAAATGAAACAATGATGCAGGTGTCTCATCATATAAATCATATGGAATTCAACAAAAGGCTATATACAATGCTGGTCTTACCAAGATGGGGGATGGAGGGTGGATAACAACAATACTTTGGGTCCAACAAAAATATTTGGTTGGGATTAATATACCCTACAAAAAAAAATGTAAATCAAATATTCATGATATTTTCTTCAAGTACATCATGCTGCATACACCAGCATGGGGGATGGTGGGTGGAAAATTTTCAAATTTGGGAACAACCATTGGTTGGGTTATGTACACTAAAACTCTCTTACTGTACACTTATCTATTTAACTTTAATAGAAATTTCTTATTCAATTATACAATGTGGAAAACCAAAACTTTCTTGCTATGCAATTATCTATTTGAATTAATATACCTCTAAATATTACAACTCTGATACATGTACTGACATATTACCTTTACAATCAGACCTATCGGCCTCCTGTTGCAGGCACTTCCCCTGCAACTGCTAGTTATAGTGAAGTGAGAGCAATTGTATCTTAAAATTGAGGTGAAGTAGCTTAAGAATAGGCATGTAATTCTATTGATCTAAGACTAGTGGTATTCAAAACTCAATACAACTATAAGTAGAAGAGGAAACACACCTAAGGAAGCTCATCTTCGTAGAAGATTATCTAGAAAAAGGAATATTCTACACTAATAATTTGAGAATGTTATAATCTAGATTGATTATTGAAAAGTCTCTTTAACATCTTATATACCCAATATATGTGGAAAGTAATAGTGCAAGATATTTGCATTTAAGACAAGATGCAACCCATGGTAAGAAGGAAAATTGAGCTCAAAAGGGTTCTCTCTTACTTGTTTGGTGGTTGTGTAGGTCTCCTAGAGAAGTGGATGAATCTTGTATTAAGGTCCTATCAATATTTCCTCCTACAAATATAGCTACAAAGATTTCTAAATAGGTTACAATGTGTTGGTATTTGACACTTATCCAAAGGTTCTACTTTTTTGTATGCAAAGTAGTCTAAATAATCATGGTCTTCCTTTTTTTCTTCTTCCACACTTTTTTGCTTCTTTCTTCAAAATTTTAGGACCACTTAAGAACTTTCTCCCTTTTATTCTATGTTCTGCAAAACTCACGTTACACTGTCTTGCAATGTGGCCAACATTTTGACACTTATAAGACATTACATTGAAATCCTTTAAATAATAAAAATAATTTCTACTGACAAAGTTAGTTCTCCTTCTTGACATAACTCTACAATCAATTTCTTTATGGCCAAAATAATTGTAGAAGCTGTAATAACCATAAAAATAGGAATAGAAATTGTTGCCTAAAACTATTCTTATAGGAGGAAACCTTTGTGAATACCTTCTCTGCCTTTGGACTTTAACAAAACCATCATTATTAACATTCTTGTTGAAAGATTTACTTGTGCGAGAGCTTTGACCTTCGCTGAAACTCAAACTAGATTTATTTTTGTCTACCCTTTGATAGGCTAGCATTTCATCCAACATATTAGAACTCTTCACAAATTTTATTCTTTTTTCAGGCTCACTTTTGTATAATGGAGATCATTTCATAAAGCCATTACTTTAGTTTCTACTATAAAAAATTCTTCAAATTTCAACAAAAATTTAGAATTTATTACCTCTTAACTTTTCTTGGCCTCTTCAACTTTAGCTTTTAGAATGATAATCATTTGATTACCTTGTTCAAAGTCTTTCTTTAGTCCTTCATTTTCTTCCAATGCAGAGGTCTCTTGTTTGTTTTTCTCCTTCTTCAATCTTCTAATTTCCTCTAAGGCACATAACAATTCACCTTCAAAGTCTATAGTTCTCCTTCTTCAACATCATACGAAACATCATTACTTTGATCCTCAATAATTAATTAAACAACCATGAACAATGTTTCATATTTTTCACTATCAGATACACACTCATTGCTATCTTCTGAATTGGTGATGTATTCTTCTTTGATACACAAGCTTTTCTTGTTCTTTGAATAATTTGTTTTCTTGTGACGAAACTAATTTTTGTTTTTATTCTTAAAGTCTTCTTCATTATCTTTGTCATTTTTACCATGAGGACATTTAGCCAAAAAGTGCCCAATCTTTCCACAATTGAAGTACTTGAAAGGCAATTTCCCTTAGACTTGTCAAAACCCTTTTTAAGATTTCTAATAAGATTTACAACTTCTTCATTAGTATCACAATCAGATTCAAAACTTCTCTTATGTGCTTTCCTTATTACTTTAAATGCAACTTCTCTTTTAGAAGTATTTTCACGAACCATTCTCATTTCATATGCTATTCAAGAAAGCCATGGAAATCATCAACTATAATTTTACTAAGATCTTTGGCCTCTTCTATTGCAGAGATTTTAGTATTATATCTTGAAGGTAAAGGTTTTGAACAACTTCAAAGTCCTTTATATCATCTCCAAGGTCTTTAATTGCATTCACAATCTCATCAACTCTAAGTAGATAATTTACAATATGCTCTTCTTCTTACTTCTTTAACTCTTCAAATTTTGTTTTGTATGTTTGTAACTTTGCTTGTTTCACTTTTTCATCACCTTCATAGATACTCTTCATTTTATCCCTAATGGCTATAGTTGTTTGACAATGCATCACTTTAACAAACTCAGTGTTAGACAAACCACAAATAATTGCATTCTTAGACTTAGCATTAAATCTTCATACTCTCTCTTTTCAGCAGGACCAATTAAAGGAGTTTTAGGTATTGTGTAACCATTTACAATAGACATCCAAACATTAAACCCCAAAGAAGACAAATAGCTTCCCATTCTGATACTCCAAAAACCATAATTAGTACCATCAAATAAGGGGGCTTTATTTGAGGAGGATCCTTATAAAAAGCCATGTGTTCTTTAACCAAGATCTACTTATGTTGATTAAGCCTTTTCAAGCACCAGGCTCTAATACCAATTGTAGAACACAATGCTACTACTGAGAGGGGGGGTGAATCAGTAGTAGATGAAACTTTCAAATCCTTTAACTATTAGATTTTTGGATAAATTGAGTAACTTAAAATTAGAACTAAAAAGAATGCAACAAGTAGATACTAGTACATAAGAAATACGTGGAAACCTGAAATGGGAAAAACCACTATGAGAAATGCTACTAGAATCTACTGCCCTAATACAGCCCCACAAATCAATAATGTATATACATAATTTTAGGGAACCAACCCTCACCAAACACCTTGTTTAAGAGCACCAACTCTCACAATCACAAAATCCTTAGTCTAAGCACCAACCATAAGGGCGTTACAAATAATCTATTAATTATAGATTTCAAAATTGAAAATTTTTCACTTCACATCATTAGATTGTTACAATCAAAATAATCTAACTTTGATTTCAAATCTAAAACCCTACTCTTTAGATTTTTTTAACAGTCTTCAACTCATGATAACCAAAATCTATAATAAGATTGTCCCACATGATAAAATGTATGTTCCTTTTAGAAGCCTTGTTCACAAACTTGAAGAACTTCATAAAAAATGCTATATAATATTCATATTGTTTATTATTCAAACTATATATGAATCAGTCTTTATGCAATTTGTCTTATAACTACATATTATAAAATACACACTTACAACACCTAGATATACTGATTTTCTTCTATTGCACATTTTAGTTTATGTAGTCATTAATGCCAAACTTGTTGATGGTCTAGATGATGGTGTCAAACTTGTTGGTGGTGTAGATGTTGGTCCGAAGGTGATATGAGAAGTGATTTGGTTAAGTTTTGTTATGAACATGTCTATCTTGCTGGTGATTGGTAGTCTAGATATAATTTTGGTAGTGATATGGTGCAGAGGTGTATGGTTGTATATTGGTAGATATTTATGATGATTGTAATAAGGTGCTTTCTATATTATGCAGATATGCTGGAAGGAGTGCATCAGACTTGTGTTTGGATATATTGTGTGCAAATGTTGTGTGGATGTATGTAATCTATCTAGAGTTGTTATGGATGGCAAATATAGTCCAAATGTGTTTCTGTTAGGACCCAGAGGCAACTGAGAGAGGGGGGGGGGGTGAATCAGTTGACTATTAATTTCAACCCAAATATAACTTAATCAAACTTGCTGCATAATACCGGTAAACCAAACTTAATGCTAGTTGATAGTTTAAAAATTAATAAAAATACCGGTGAAGCTTAATGCATGAATCAAAAAGAGAAATAACATCCACAACACATAACATAGATATTTGTACGTGGAAACCTTGTAAGGGGGAAAACCACAGTGGGAAACCTTACCCACAATCAAATGATATTGTTGGCAAATGCACACTCCAATGAGACATTGTAGGTGATTGAAGGTTTTGTCATTGATGGCAACCTTACAATCCTATGACACTAGCAAGACAATTTACTGGCACTAGCAAGGTCATACTCTACACCGGCACACAAACCACCAGCACCGACAGTGAAAGGAAGCATACCGACACAAAGGCCAACATGAATTTTGTTTATAAATTATTTTGTTAATTATTGTAAAATCATTGTAAGCCAACTTGGTGAGTTGTAAAATGACTCATATATATAAGAGTTCATTATAGAGGAAGAAAAGGATGTAATGAGAAAAAAAACAAGGCAGACCTATTATGCGAATTATAGGTTAAGGGTTTATGTATGAAGCAAAGCTATAAACCGGTACTGGATCTGGCATAATAGATGCTATTTTGAAGCAGTACAAGACATTGGATTTATATAATCCATTTTGAAAGTCAGTGAGACTTCCCATTTTGTAATTGAGCAGTGAGCTCTAGGCACTTGGCCTTCCTGCATGTGCAGGCCCCTATTGTAGTAGTAATATTCTCTTATTGGCCAGTAAGTGAATATTGTGGGTTAAAAATCCCACCAAGGTTTTTCCCACACTAGGTTTCCTCGTTAAACTACCATGTTATGGTGTGTTTTTCATGTGGTTGCTATTATTTTTGTTTATTGCATTACTTTCTATTTATTGGTATATATTATTAATATGTTCTACATGTTTTAAGTTAAGGAAATCATCAAACCAGATAGATATTGATTCACCCCCCCCTCTCAGTATCTATGGGAGTCCTAACAGATAATACTACAGATAGTATGTGTGTACAAATGGGGTCTGCACATGCAGAAAGGCCAACTATCTAGAGCTCACTGCTCAATCACAAAATGAGAGTCACACTGACTACAATAGAATGGTTAAATCCTAGATAATGTACTGCTCAAAATAGCATCTTCATATGCTGGATTCAATACCAGTTAGGTTTAGATTATCTCCTTCATACCTTCCTTGAATCTTCAAATGATGTCTGCATGAGTAGCTCTGCTTATATTTGCATATACCTTATTACATTCCTATACCACATAATCTCACAAATGAGATCTTACATATATACCAAAACCTAAGACCAAATGTGTAGGTCGGCTCACTAAGAATATTACAATTAAATCAATTACAAATAAGTCAAGATGCGATGCATCATGTCAGCTCAATGCATTTACAATAATAACCAATCAATAAATCATCTCCATAATGTGTTGTGCTAATCTGGAATAGATAACGCATGTCAGTCCATAACCTAGACTAATTTGCTGGTAACAACAAATATGCCAACTCGATTAGACCAATAACCAAATCACCAAAACCAAGTGTCCAAACCATGTCTTTGACATAACCAAGTAATCTCCAGATGATAACAAGTCATCCTCTATGCTGGTGAACAATATAACCTACCGATGAACCAGATACTGGTGACTGTGCATAAGTCACTGAACATGCCGATGAACATAACCAAAGATCTCTAGAAAGATAGGTGCTGATAAGTGTTGATAAGTGTTGAAATCAATGAAAAAACCAATGCAACACATCCATAATACCAATAATCTCCCCCTTTGGCATTGATGGCAACCCAATATGGAAAAACCATCTAAGTGCCAAAGCAGAAAAATGCCAATAAACTAGAAACCAACAATCTCCCGAAGAGATCAATTACCAAAAATCAAAATACATAATATCTCTCCCCCAATGAGTAATCTCTCCCCAAAAGATAATGTGTTTTTCCATAGATATCTCTCCCCCTTTGACATCAAATTCCAAAGCAATACAAAAACCAGATACAACTAGTTCATAGAACTAATTACAAATACCAATTGTTATAACCAACTACTCCCTCTGAGAAGTAGCTCTCCTCCATCAAAGTTAGAAAAAGGTTTCTCTATAAATTTTGTCGGTCTGATGCCATTCTCCAACTGTATAGGTCTCTACTAGTGAGGGTATTACCCCAAGCTGCTCTCTGAGATATGCAAAAGTTTCCTTAGGCAAAGGCTTAGTAAAGATATCTGCAATCTGCTCTTTAGTATTCACATAAACCAGTTTCACTTCTTTTGCTTCAACATTCTCTTTCAGAAAATTGAATTTGATAGAAACATGTTTAGTTTTGGAGTGAAATACTAGATTCTTAGATATATCAATTGCTGCCATATTATCACAGTAAATAATAAAAGTTTATTTGCATTTTACCTTTATGTCCTTCAACATTTGTTTAATCCGTAATACCCGAGAACAAT
Organism: Cryptomeria japonica; assembly: GCF_030272615.1. Lineage (NCBI taxonomy): Eukaryota > Viridiplantae > Streptophyta > Pinopsida > Cupressales > Cupressaceae > Cryptomeria > Cryptomeria japonica. The sequence goes on from NC_081411.1 coordinate 679,098,542, forward strand.
TAGTTGTTGCTACAACATATTTTGATTCTGCTATTGATAATGATGGACAACTATGTTTATTGCTCAACCATGAAATCAATCTATTACCAATAAAGAACGCTCCACCGATGGTGCTCTTTCTGTCATCTACATCTTTTGCCCAATTAGCATCCGTGTATGCACATAAATCAAATTTTTCATCTTTAGGATACCATAAACCAAGATTTGTTGTGCCTTGTAGATACCGAAAAATCCTTTTCATTATTGATTCATGATTTTCCTTAGGATTACTCTAAAATATCGAAACAATACATACTGCATTCATAATATTAGGTCTTGTTTGGGTCAAATATAGTAAACCTCCAATCATAGATTTATATCTTGTCGGATTAACAGGTGTTGAATCATCCTTCAATGATAGTTTGTTAGTTGTAGTCATAGGAGTACTTACCAGTTTAGGGTTTTCCATACCAAATTTCTTTAGTAGTTCCTTCAAGTAATTTGATTGACATATGAATATACCTTTATCAGTTTGTGAAATCTGCAATCCTAAAAATAATTTTATCTCCCCAATCATAGACATTTCAAATTCTTCCTGCATCTTATTAGAAAAGTCTTTACACAATCCATCTTCTTCTCCAAAAATTATATCATCAACAAAAAATTCAATAACCAAGATGTCATCATTAGTCACTTTGAAATATAAGTTGTTGTCAACATTACCTTTAGTGTAACCAAGCTTCAAAAGATATTTGTCCAATCTAGCATACCAAGCTCTAGGAGCTTGCTTCAATCCATATAAAGCTTTCCTTAACCTGCAAACCATATCTTTGTCATTTGTCAAGGAAAATCCATCAGGTTGTTCAATGTAAACTTCCTCTTCAAAATCACCATTCAGAAATGCACATTTAATATCTATTTGATATATTTTATAGTTCTTGTGTACTACAAATGCTAGGAATAGTCCAACTGTCTCAATTCTAGCTACCGGTGCAAAGGTTTCTTTGTAATCGATTCCCTCTTTCTGTCAGTATCCCTTACACACTAATCTTGTTTTGTTTCTGATTACCTTACCATCTTCATTAAGTTTATTTCTGAATACCCATTTAGTTCCAATTACATTTTTGTTTTTTAGGCTGGGGAACCAATGTCCATGTGTTATTCTTTTCAATTTGTTCCATTTCATCTTCCATAGCCTTAATCCAATGTTTATTTGCGCATGGTTCATTAACTGATGTAAACACACCTCTTTATTTGTCAGTCTTCCTCTTCTCATAACTCTTTGATACTTATTCCCAATTATTTGACTTTTAGAGTGATTCAATCTTACATACCTGGGTGTATTCACTTACTGCTGTTCTTCAGTCACCGTGGAATTCTCTAATGATGCTAGTGTGATAGGATCAACATTATGTATAGGTTCATTTGTGATTATCTCAATTTCCAGTTTAGAGTCCATAGAACTTGAATCTCTTCTAAAGTGTTCATTAATCTTCACATTTTCACTCTCAATGATTTTCTGCAATCTTTTATTAAAACATCTATATGCCTTTCTCTTTGATGAATAACCGAGAAATATTCCTTCATCACTTCTAGGATCAAATTTACCAATATACTCATCTCTCCTAATATAACATTTGCTTCCAAATATTCTGAAATATTTAAGAGTAGGAGTATTACCAAACCATAGTTCATGAGGGGTCTTACTGGTTTCACCTTTTATGTGAACTCTGTTGAATGTGTAAACTAATGTATACACTGCTTCTCTCCAATATACATTAGGTAGGTTTGCTTATGATATCATTCTTCTAGCTGCATCCAGGATAGTTCTGTTCTTCCTTTCCGCAACTCCATTCTACCGGGGTGTTCGAGGTGCTGATAGTTGTCTTCGGATTCCATTCACTTCACTAAATGTATTAAATTCTTTAGATGTGAATTCACCTCCTTGATCTGATCTTAAACATTTTATTTTCTTACCGGTTTCATTCTCTACCATTGCCTTGAATAGTTTTAATTTTCCAAAGGCTTCTGATTTCCCTTGAGAAAAGTAACCCAACACATTCTAGAATAATCATCAATGATTAGCATAAAATATCTATCTCCTTGTAGACTTCTAGTTCTTGTCAGACCACATAAGTCAGTATGAATTAAATCAAGAACATTATTGGATTTCTCTGGAATACTCTTGAAAGTTGTTCTAACTTGCTTTCCAAGTTGACATTCCTTACATACCGGATTGTGATGTTTTACAATCTTAAGTAAATCCCTTACTTCCTTAGTTGTACTGATCTTTACAATTGAATCAAAATTTACATGACAAAGTCTCTTATGCCATAACCAACTTTCATCAATATGTGCAATCAAGCATGTCTTCTCATTGTTATTCAAGTGAAAGATATTACCTCTAGTTTGATTACCAGTTGCAATTTCCAAACCAGTTCTATTCATGATTTTGTATTTACCATTCTTGAATTGTAAATGAAATCCTTTTTCAACTAATTGACCAACACTCAAAAGATTATGCTTCAAACCTTCAACATAATAAATGTTGTCAGTATTGTGCTTACCAGCAAAAGATATAGTGCCTTTTCCTCTGATCAAACAAGCTTGATCATCCCCAAATCTTACTAGACCTCCATTGTATTCCTGAAAAATTTAAGAATTTACTTTTATCACCAGTCATATGATGTGAACATCCGAAATCAATGATCTATTCATCCTTTTCTTCAATTTTAGCTGCCAGGGCCTGCTCTACTGGTTGTATAGTAGGTGTCGGTTGATCTTCTGTTATTGTAACAAAATCCCATCCATTGTCTACCAGTTCCTCATCAGAATCATCAGTAACTCCTTCATCAGCATTGTAACATGATTTGTCCCTATTCTTCTTAAATCTGTATCTCTGATATTGAGGGTTAGGCTTAAATGTTCTTTTAGCTTCTTCTCTCAATGTTGCTGCATGTCTATTAGGACATCTAGATGTCATATGACCAATTTTATTGCAGTTAAAACATTTAAATGGTGCTTTACCTTCACACTTACTTCCAACTCGACCTTTAGGCATTTTTCTTGCAAATAGTGCTTCAACCTCTTCAAGTTCTTCATTTTCTCTTATGATGTCTTCAATTTCTTTTGCATAAAGTGCTTTCCAATCAGATTTCTTAGATTATGATGACGATGATGCTTTGAAAGCTAAATCTGTCTTAATTGTAGCAACAAGACCGAATTCCTCAAGTTCAAAAGCTGAAAGTTTTCCAACCAAAGTATCTCTAGATATAGATGTATTAAGCATTGTTCTTAATTCATTAATAGCAGTTACTTTTATTTTGTATGCCGGTGGCAATTCTCTTAAAACTTTAGAAACAATCTCTTCTTCACTTAAGGATCCTCCACAACATATACCTAAAATAATTTCATTAACTCTTTCCATAAAAGCAAAAATTCTTTCATCTTCTTCCATTTTTAGATTTTCATACCTGACCCAGAAGCATTCCAGTTTTGCAATTTTGACAGTGGTATCACCTTCATTCAATGTCTCCAATTTATCCCAAATAGCTTTAGCAGTAGATCGGTCTTATAATCCCATGATTTGCTAATCTGACAATGCGCTCAAAAGTTCTTCTCTTGCTTTGCAATCATTCTCCTGATCTTTAGCCAAGTTTGGTGGATTAGGTTGACTCTATGTAGGACCAAAATAACCATTCTTTTTAACATCCCATATATCTCTTCCAATGCAATTCAAATGTGTCTCCATTCTGATCTTCCATATACCATAGTTAGTTCCATCGAGTTTTGGACTATCCTTCCTGAAATAGTTAGTTGCCATAGAATCTCTTCAAGCTGTTAAACTTCTGCAAAAAGAGGACTTAGCTCTGATACCAATTTTTAGGACCTAGAGGCAATTGAGAGGGGGGGGGGGTGAATCAATTGACTATTAATTTCAACCCAAATATAACTTAATCAAACTTGATGCATAATACTGGTAAACCAAACTTAATGTCGGTTGACAATTTAATAGTTAATAAAAATATCGGTGAAGCTTAATGCATGAATCAGAAAGAGAAATAACATCCACAACACATAACACAGATATTTGTACGTGGAAACCTTATAAGGGGAAAAAGAACGGTGGGAAACGCTACCCACAATCAGATGATACTACTTCAGATATTATGTGTGTACAAATGGGGTCTGCACATGCAAAAAGGCCAACTGCCTAGAGCTCCCTGCTCAATCACAAAATGAGAGTCACATTGACTACAATAGGATGGTTAAATCCTAGATAATGTACTGCTCAAAATAGCATCTTCATATGCTGGATTCAATACCGGTTAGGTTCAGATTATCTCCTTCATACCTTCCTTGAATCTTCAAATGATGTCTGCATGAGTAGCTCTACTTATATTCACATATACCTTATTACATTTCTCTACCACATAATCTCACAAATGATATCTTACATATATACCAAAATCTAAGACCAAATGTGTAGGTCGGCTCACTAAGATAATTACAATTAAATCAATTACAAATAAGTCAAGATGTGATGCATCGTGTCGGCTCAATGCATTTACAGTAATAACCAATCAATAAATCATCTCCATAACATGTCGTGCTGATCTAGAATAGATAACACATGTTGGTCCATAACCTAGACTAATTTCTCGGTAACAACAATTATGCCAACTTGATTAGACCAATAACCAAATCACCAAAACCAAGTGTCCAAACCATGTCTTTGACATAACAAGGTAATCTCCAGATGATAACAAGTCATCCTCTGTGTCGGTGAACAATATAACCTACCGGTGAACCAGATACCGGTGACTGTGCATGTCACTAAACATGTCGATGAACATAACCAAAGATCTCCAGAAAGATAGGTGCTAATAAGTGTTGATAAGTGTTGACATCAATGACAAAACCAATGCAACACATCCATAATACCAACAATTTCAGCATGAGTTGTAATAGAAGTTGGATCATATGAGTATTAATTTGTGAACTACTATCTGCATATTGTTAGATATTATCTCCTTATAGTTCAATTTCTTATCTCTATTGTATCTGGACAAATAATTTGTATCTTGCCTTGGAGAAGTGATCTTCAACAATGCAAGTCCTCTTTTGGATAAGTGCACCAAGATGGTGTGCAAAAAAGTGGACAACCTCTCAAAAAAACATCTAAAAACTACTAACGTGAATGGGTTATTTTTAAATTTAAATAACTTGTTCACGTTAAGGCCTATATAACCGAACCTAAATCCAAGCCAAAACACATTCGTGTTTTTAAAGATAAAAAATGGATATGGGTTTTTAAAAATACAAAATGCATACGTGTTATGTTTAGTAAGAAAAACATGTACATGTTTTGCTTACATAAAGTTATATTAGTAACATGGACTTGTATGCAATTCATTTAGCATTCCCTTAGTTTTTCAGCAGGATATATGCATAAAATATAACATTTAAGTATAAGTTATATTTTCTCTTTGTGTTTCATCTTTCTTATACAAAGTTATATTTTATGTATATATTGTTAGGATGTTTGAGAGTGGTTTCAGACTTTAGGAGTCATAATGTAGATTCTAGATTTTAGGAGATCTTATAATTTTTCAAATAGTCAAATTTCAATAATGAGTGGGCTTGTATCATCATTCACTTGTTATCTCTCTATCTCACACTCTTTGTCTTAGTAAGATCTAGACCTATCTATTTTCCTATCTCTCTCCTCCTCCCTTCACCTCTCTTTATCTCACTCTCTCCTCTCTCCCCAAGATTTAGATCTTATAATTCCTCAGACATAATCAAATTTCAGTAATCACTAAGATTTCTCTCTCTCTCTCTCTCTCTCTCTCTCTCTCTCTCTCTCTCTCTCTCTCTCTCTCATGCTCTCTCTTTAATTCCCTGTCTCCTCTCTCCCTCTCTCTTGCATACCTCTTCTTCCCTTCTGCTAAATTTTGAGGTCTCATTTTGAGAAATTTTACTCACTGCACTCAAAAAAGCATCTGAAACTCCTACCTAAGTAGCTCACTTAGGAGAGCTCCATTTTGAAGCCCGTTGATTGTTATGAAAAATAACTTTGGGGAGGTATTGAATACCTATCAATAAGCATGTTATCAAGTTACAACTTCTTGTGATCAAATTGGGTGTATTTTTTAAGTACTTAGTTTGAGGGGTCAACAACGGTTCATTGTGTGTGCATTTCTAGAAAAGCTTGAGTAGCCTACTTTGGAGGCTTGCATCTTGCACTCAATTTATTATCATGATGAGCCACTTGTTCCCTTGTATTCTTTACAATTTTTTATGCCCCCTTGTTCATTCTCAGAATCCCATGATCCTATTTGACATGTTTTCCAAGCTCAAATCTTTTGCAATTTATTAGTTTTTGCACTTTGTATAGTGATGTTTTTTAGCAGGGTTCACTTTGAGTGTTTAGCTTGCATCCAAATGATTGTTTCATCAGGTTAGTGGTTCTTTTGTTTCCTTGTAACTAAATGAGCTCATATTTATGGTTTCAGACCCTCATGACCTCATTTGCTATTTTTTCAAAATAGATTTGAAACTAGCTATGAAGAGGGTTTTGATGGGTTGCAGTGTAGAAATGAGTAAGTTACCATATTTGATGATTAAAATATCACACATCATGTATATTCAAGAAAATCCTCTTTGCATCATGATTCAAAATATATAAGCCTATGCTCTTGTCTGATGGCATGGTCTCATGTGGCCATTTGACTGAATTTTGAGGGTGGTTTTGTGAGCTTCTGAGTTTGTTTTAGCCATTTTTCCAAATGGTTAAAAAATTAAATGCCAATGATTAATTTTTGTGCATTCTTGCTCTAGATGCATGTTTAAATGTTTTAAATCAGTTTCAAGGCTCAACTGTGGGAGAACGGAAAAAAAATTAGCCCCTAGGCCCGACTAATTTATTTGTAAGGTTAATATTAAAATAGCTTATTAATTAGTGTGTTTGTAAGGTTAATATTAATTTATTATTGTTTAAATCAAATTCATGATTTAAAATAATAATGAAGCTTATAGAAAAGATGAGGGCATTGTTTTATGCAGGGCCTATTCCTCATACCACACACCTAGATTTAGGAGTGTAGATTAAGGTGTTATAATGTTTCAAAAAACATTATTTAATGTGCGAGCAAAGAAGCTATCAGTTCTTAAATAAATTTCAAAAATTATAACTA